>NC_136068.1:1041814164-1042046664 GCF_964261635.1 Lissotriton helveticus | reverse complement strand
GCCATAGAATCGGAACGACGCAGGCAAAAGGCACACAATCTCAAGCACAGCATGAACAGACTGTACAAGCAAAAATAAGAATAAATATGACAAATTATACTTCTGGAAGTCTACAGGAAGCACAGTAGGGAGCTGGTGCAGTAGGACAAGAATATCTCTAACATGAATATCACATTTGTCTTAGATGCAGCAGACCGTGCTTCCAGAGAGATCAATGCAAGCTCGATCCTATGCAGGCATGCACGGCTCAGGGTATCCGGGTTCTCCCTCAAGTGCAGCAACATCTCATAAATGCCCCCTATCATGGGAAACATTTGTTTGGCCTTTAGGTTGCTGGAGAAACTCAGTCTACAGATAACGCAAAGGCTTTAAAGATGCTTCAGACCCAGTGTGGGGTTTGCTGTCAACTAAAAGGATGAGGTGCATTGACTACTATTCCACTGCTACACTCTGATTACCCTCTGCAGCAATTCTATCAGGAGACTTTGGGTAAGAAGTCCTTTAGAGGGGAGTATTCAGAGGCAACAATAGAGATTGCCTCAGTAGAGGTGCCTCCACTTCCAAGCAGTGACTTGCCAGTATTTTCCTTCGATCACATAGTACCTGTAGGGGGCAGGATTGGGTTATTACTTCTTTAAAGGAAGGGAATAAACTCAGACAAGTAGGTCCTGACCATGGTCCTGCAGGTTACTGCTTACGCTTCTACACCACGAAATATACCACCACGGTGCCATGCAATCAACTTCAATCACCAGCGACTGTTGAGGAAGGGAATTAAAGCTCTCTCCAGCAAGGGAACCCTCAAACACCTATCCCCACTTTAAATCGCCAACCTGGGCAAGGCAGCCATATTTCTTGGCACTTACAGGATGCCCGCAAACTCCTTATGCGGACATGTTATGCTGCAAAATTGAAGTGTTTTGTACAATACTGATTTAATAAAAACACACAGCCTACAAAGCTCTTGTGCAAGAAATAATTTGTGATCTCTTGCACCCTCACAAGGCAGGATCAGCATACACATGGCTTCAACTACAATTAACACAATTGCTGCTTATATTCAAAACGGAGAACACATTTATTTATAAAGTTTTATATAGCGCGAACAAGATCCCGAAGGATATCAGAGCGCTTTACAAAAATGATGAAAGGAAGGACAACATCGAGTAAGAATACCATTTTCTTTACAAGGCAAATAAAATAGGATGAGTAATACAATAAACAAGTATATAGCTGGCTACACAGGAAGGCACACTATGCGGTAAGGAAAAACAGCATCAAATGTTGGTACAATGAATGTGGGATCACTAGCTTCAAGCAGGAGAAACTTAGTACAATTATGGTAAAAATGTATTCATTAGGTCTCTTTGGGCTTCCAGTTTGAAAGCAGCCGTTGAGGAGATTCTGCAAATTTCTGGTGGAAGAGTTCCATATCTTTGGGGCCGCACCGGAGAAGGCTCCGTGACAAGTTCTCTTTTTGCTAAGGATGAGTGGTTTCTGCTTCAAAATTCCCATCACAATGGCATTCATTCAGAACTTTAAGAAAGTAATTCCTCCGAAGGTGCCACCATTCTCTGAGTGGGACCTTAACTGGTGCTTATGCAGATCTTGAGGCCACTGTATCAGCCTCTTAACACTTGCGCAATGCATTACCTTCCTGTTTGTGATTACTTCCCTATAAAGAGTCAGTGACTTGCAGGCTCTTACTGTGAAGAGCCTTCCATTTGATTTCATACGGTTAGAGTTTTACTTGAGACTAATACTTTTTTACTTCCCAAGGTGGTCGTCCTGTTCATATCAACCAAACCATTGGGTTACCAAGTTTCATCCTGCGCCCAGTCAGTGGCAGAAATATACACACAATAGGCACATCACTTGAATGTTGCCCATCTAGACACCTTGTCCTATATTTCATGCTATCAGTATTACAACTTTGAGAGATCTTCGACATCCCGAGTATTCCATGGCTTGCACACTTTTAAAGTGGTTTTCTGCTTAAGGATATGTTTTACCTCAGATTTCATTTCTAATTGGAAAAAGTATTACGATTTACACAGGTTGCTTTACAGCGTGAATATGTTCTGAATTCACATGGTGTGCATTATTCTACTAACTAATGGTTGGCTTTGAAATGTCCTTTTTTCTTGGGGGGTGGAGCTTAGAGCAGGGCGGGGTCACCTTTCTCAGGTGTTGACCAGTAGGTGGCCCCCTAATCCCCATGACGTCTGAGGAACCCCCTAAAACACCTGTGTGTGATCTCCATCTACGTTTTCTGCTGTTGCATATGGTAGCAAGGTCCACAGCTCCATGGCAAGCCCCGTAAAGCACAAAAAGAACACCGAAGACCACCTCTGAAAACTAAAAGCTTTTCTATGGGCTCTGACCACTTGGTTGGAAGATGAGCACCAGCCTTGAAGGGATAGAGAACACATTCTCATCAGACTACTCTGCTTGTTTTCCCCCCCCTCACCTCGGACGGCTTTGACAAACTTGCATTGCAAGTTAAATCCGGATCTCCATCCGATCCGGTAAGGCCTGCTCTCTTTCGGGATCAGGCTTTTATGGGGCGTTCAGCTATATGCTCCCTTGTCAATCTGTCCTTGGAAACGGGAGTAGTTCCAGCCAAGTGGAAACAAGCCGTGGTGTCCCCAATTATTAAAAAGCCCACTCTGGACCCATCCAAGCCTGAAAGTTACCGCCCCATCTCGTTGCTACCCTGGCCAGCCAAGATTACTGAGGCCCACGTCAATCTGGCCCTGTCTGAGCATTTGGTACGAACCAATGCCCTCGATCCCACACAAAACGGATTCCGTGCTGGGCACAGTACGGAAACCGCGTTACTTGTGATGGTGGAACATCTCCGGGCAAGGTTGGATGCTGGTCAAACGGCGGCGCTTATCTTGTTAGACCTTAGCGCCGCCTTTGACACGGTGGACCACAGCATCCTCCTGCACCGGCTCGAGGAGACTGGTATTGGTGGTCAGGTGCTGCAATGGTTCCGCTCCTTTTTAGACGACCGCTCCTTCTGTGTTGCCATCCCTCCCTTCAAGTCCAACTACCAACCGCTGGCCATGGGGGTTCCGCAAGGGTCCTCGCTGAGTCCCACGTTGTTCAATCTCTACGTGAGACCGCTGGCTGATGTCGCTAGGCAGTGGGGCCTAACCTTGGTCTCATATGCCGACGACACACAGCTGGCGGTTACTCTCAGCGGGGACGTGGAAACTGCGGCCCCCAGGTTTCAGTCTGGACTGAAGGCGGTGGCTAGTTGGCTGACAGGCAACTGCCTTCAGCTTAATGCCACAAAGACGGAGGTGATGGTCGTCGGTAAGGGAGTGGAGCTGTGGGGCGACCAATGGTGGCCTTCAGAGCTGGGACCCACTCCGATTCCGGTGTCGGAGGTGAAAAATCTCGGGGTATGGTTGGATGCCGGCCTCTCTTTTGTAGGGCACACACAAAAGACTGCGGCCTGTTGTTTTGGACTTCTAAGAGGCTTGAGACCAGTACTCAAGTTCTTTGATGCCCCAACCAGGCAACTGGTGATCCAGGCTACTGTCATCTCTCGCCTGGATTATGCCAGTTCTCTCCTGGCTGGGGCTAACCAGGCCGAACTAACCCGTTTGCAACGGGTTCAGAATGCCGCGGCGAGAGCGATTGTTGGCCTGCCCAGATTCAGTTCTGTGGCAGGTGTCCTTCGCTCTTTACATTGGCTTCCGGTTAGGAAGCGCATTCTTTTTAAGATCTTATGTCTTGCTTTTAAGATTCTGAGAGGTATCGGCCCGGAAATTCTGTCGAGCTGCCTTTCCTTTTATGTCCCCACCCGCAGTCTCCGTTCCCAGGGTCTGGCTCTTGCAGTGGTCCCCAGATTTAGGCTCAGTCGTATGGGAGGCCGTTCATTTAGGGTCATGGCTGCATCAGCATGGAACTCCCTCCCCGTTGAAATCCGTCTGATGGAGGACCTTTTGACCTTCCGGAGGGCGATAAAAACTTTCCTGTTTTAGCTGTTCTGATTTTATTTTTTGTTGTGTTATGTTCTGCCTTGTCTTTGCGCCGGGACGCTCCTTGGCTGGAGTATCTGTGCGCATAATAAATCACCCTAACATAACATAACATTCTATTATATTTTCCCCAATTGCCACCAGGGTTTCGTGCTGAAAGACACACTCTATATGTGCAATTTGTGCTTATTTAAAGACCACCAGACAGAGGGGTGTTGAGCGTGTGCGGAGTTCCTTCCCCAAACCTTTATGGTAAGGGAGAAACAAAGGTTGTCACATTATCCCATGGCACAATTAAGACGGTCCCAAAAGGCGCTTAGGGACTGTAGACTGTCCATTGTGAAGAAAATTGCAGAAGACTTAGAAGTTGCCCATAGAACAATAAAGAATTGACACATACAAAGTCATGGTGGGGTGAGAACACATACAAGGGGGGTGGAACCAGACATCTGAAACAACTGAATTGTTACTGGACAGAGACATTTGTGTTTGAAATCCTCAAACCACCACATCACCGAAACAAAAGGTAGTCCAATTCAGAGTCTTAAGACTACCATTGGTTCCAAACATCTTAACCTGGCTCCACGTTGAAAGGTGTTCAAGACAGGGTGAAGGACTAGGCGCTGATTGACTCTTTCAACTCCAAAAAGCAGAGAGGCGACAGTTGATTCTGAAAAAATGAGGAAAATACATTGACAAATCCCTCAAGGGAATGCGAATCCCACAAAAACCAGCACGGAAAACAGAGAGGTACACCAATAGGAAGAGCTTGAACCCCCTCCAATACCTTAACCCCAAGAGGAGGAGAAGTTAGAGGAACTTTTTTAGAAACCGATTGCTGGCACAAAAAAGGATCTAGAAGGATGAAATTCTCTGGACAGACTCACCAGAAGAAGGATTTGTATCATATCCTTTTAGGCCTTAAATGAGATGACCTTTCCATGAGCTGAGCTTTCCTCAAGAGTTCAGTGGACACCTATGTAGTCCAACTGGAAGATAAGCAGGCAGAATAATGCTTCCAACTCAAAATGTTATTACACGCGCAGAATAATAAATTTTGCCCATGCTACCCAGCATTATTTATCAGGGAAAGTAAGCTTTTACGCAGAATGATTCCTCCCACCCAAGACCATTTGTATATTCAAAGCAGTATATTGGCAGAATTGTGTCCGGTGCAAGAAAAAGGTCCAACGCTCCCTCCTCCACAGGTCCTGCACCGGACAAGGAGAACAAAAGAATTAATAAGGTGGGCAAAAAAAAACGCACACATTGGAAATTCACCTGTTCTCCTTCAGGTGGTATGGCCACCAACAATGGGAGGAAATAGAAGAACTGATACAGCACCTCCCAGCTCTGTATAAGAAAACTTCAAAAGGCTCCTACAGGAAGGCAAAACACTAACTAATACATATCTCAAATCTGCCTTGGGTGCTGCAGAAACTGCAGGCAAATGTGCATGTGCATCAAACTCTGGAGCATGCCTTGATCTGAGTGTCGGGACTTAAGTAGGTGGTGCAAGCCTCCATAATTAACATGCCCTTCACAGGAGCAAACTTGCTTGGGTTGGCCATGTATGAGTCACTTTGACAAATGAAGGTCAATGACACAGCTAAGACCATGGGCACCTTGAAATTGAGGAGACTTTTAACCCCTTCCATGCTGGCCCGTTTCCGCCGCTGTGCGGTAAACAAACGAACAGGGCGGGGCCGTGACGAACCCCAGCCGTCATCAGCACACGAGCGCCGCGGAGCGTGACGGCTGGGGTTCGTCACCAGCATGGAAGGGGTTAAAAGAGCTACAGCCCTCACAAAGAGTCCAGCTGACAGAAAATATTTCTGCGCCAGTTAACCGCAGATACAGATGGCACACCAACCATGACCCTAGGTTCTGCCACACCATGACACTACCAACAATATCAAAGGCAGCCCTTTTAGAGTTCAGGCTCCAAAAGGTTAAGCATCGACCTCCAAATGTCTAAGGCAGGAACTTCACAAATAACACCGGTAGAGGAGTGAAGTAAAATCACCCCAAACAAATAGGTACTAAATGTGTAATACAATAAGGGTATTGCAAATTATTGGAACACAAATCACTACTTCTAAAACCAAATAGATTGTTTTACTAAGGGAAATAACTCCACCTACAGCATAAAATAAAGGAACTGCTACAAAAGCAAGCCATAGAGGAATTGTGCGCTAAGGAACACCACGAGGGGGTCTCCGCACAGGACCAAAAGCAGTGTCCGATCACAGCACAGATACTTCTCAATAAATACCTAAAGACTCAGTAGTTCAAAATGACCACACTCCAGGAGGTCAAAAAGGGGACTTAATGTCTACCATAGACCTCAAGGACGCTTATTTCCGTGTACTGATGAACAAGCTCAAGAATGGTCTCAGCTTTGTGGTAAACAACTCGTATCACCCTCAGTATGGAGAAATCATCCCTTATACTCAAGAAACAAAAGGTCTTCTGGATGTGTCTCATACCCAAAGAAGGAAGGGCTTTTCTGGTACTGAAAAGAAGCAATGCTGTAACGGAATACGCTTGTCTGTGCTTCTTGAGCAGTTTCTGACAGCAAGAACAGTGATGAAACTGCTGGGAATGTTGGCCTTTTGCGTACAACTTAACTGATTCTCCAGGTTGCACATGAGACGAATTCAGGAATGGACACAGAACCAATGATAGCAGATAACTGGGAGAATCTAGTGGTTGTGGTGTCATGGAGTTGCATGGTTCAGAATGTTTTCAAGGCCTGCTATCAAACAACCATGCCGTGACCATAATGAGAGATGGCATCCCACACAGGCTGAAGCACGCACACTAACTATCAGGGACCACTGGAGCCTTCAGGAAGCAGACCCACACATACGTCCTAGAACTCAAGACAGTCTTACTTGCACTGAAGTCATTTCACATGCATATCAATGGGAAGAGGAGACTGATTCAAACAGTCCACGCAACTGTCATGTTTTACCTCACCCAACAGGGAGACATGAGATCTTATACCCTGTCCAGAATAGCACAAGAGCTTTGGAAATGGGCTGTACAAAGGGACATTGTTAACAGCCGTATATCTGCCTGGCGTACAAAACGCAGAGGCAGACAGACTAAGAACTTGTCACGCGAATGGGAACTCAAACAACACCTAGTCCGCTACATTATCCAAGAATGGGCCACTCCATTCACAAACCTGTTTGCCACACCCACAAATGCAAAATTCCTGAATGTGCCATTTTATACCATTTTAATGGTGATTCAAGCTCGCTTAGGCAAATTCAAAGTTTAATTTAAGGCACCACCTCTTTCAAGTTTCACCAGCCACCACAGCCTCCACTATAAAGTGTTTGCTTCAATTAAATGCAACAAATATAGTGTTTATGACGATCAATTGAAATAAAGTGACAAAATGGCCATGGTGGTCAATGAAGTTCAACTCTGACTTCTGTGTGACTTAAACAAGTGGATCTTTTTCGTTATTTGTTCGTTACCTGCAGGAAAATTCCTACATATACTGGATGCAAGACACTTAAAACATCAGTAGGATAAAAAACGAAGTAGAGACGTGAACACTGTTGTAGTGTTTAGCATTCTGGTAATACCAAGGCTGTTTAGGAAAGAAGTGATTCAGACCCTAATCACGTTCCTCTCTGTGTAAGACTTCGAGAGCAACAGCATAAGTAAAGTATTCCCCAGGGAATATGTAAAGGAGCACACATGCTTGGATATACCGAGATGACTGATAGGAAGACATAGCCACACGTGGGACCCGAATCCCAATAATCTTCTGAGTGCCAATATTAAATACCTCAAATTTTGCCTATTCAGTTTTGGCTTTAAGCCTACAGTTGATGTTCTGGTAGGAGACTACAATCCTTAATAAAAAATCTCACAATTTAGCAGAGTTAACAGATTAAAATACGAAAGCAATAATAATTGAGTTATAGATTTTAAAAAATGGGTTTATTACAGAATTGTAAATAAAATTCGGTATAGAGAAAAATACACGAATCGCCATGAAGGCTCAAATACATAAATACAAAGTCATAAGTTTAAGAAAAATTCTAATTAAACAAATTTTTGCTAAACCCAAACTCAAAGAATACTGGCAGCATCCCAAATGAAAATCTAATAACAAATGGACAGTCTCATGAATAAAATAGAAAGTCGAAGCCCTATTTCAAGAACAAAATCCCCAAAAGCCAACAGTGTCTCGATACCCAAGAGCTTTTATACGCAATTAAAATAAGCTCTTAATAGATTCTGCAAATTCAGCATGGTATGGTTATGGTGGCATTCACAAAGCTTCATTCACATTTACACAACTCCTAATGCAGCCGTGCATTCTCAGACCTTTGATGTCATTCACTTGCTATTCCATGAAAACGAAGAGGAGTGATTTGCAGCGGGACACTTATTGGGAGGGGCATAGGCAAGACGAGCAGAAAACACAAGAATTGCATTCATTTTAAAATAATGATGTCTCAACCAAAAATGTGGCATAACTCTTCCCTGTATTAATTATGCTCCCAAATCTTTTAGCACATTGTTTCAAGTGAAATTTAATTAGTTCAACGGCCACGACTCTGTGTCAATTTTCACAAGATATTTGCACATTTTCTAAAAAAAAAAAAAGCTACTTTACACACAAGTGGGAAAACGTGCTCACAATCAGCTCGTTCCTCTTCCAAGAATGGTGCTACTTGATTCTATACGCAAAGATCGCATGCCATTTAGCCTCCAAAATAAAATGTAACCCTGTTGTAACCGCTGGATATCTACCTTTTCAGCATTCCGCGGGATGTTATCAGGCTGATCGATCTCCTGCACTGATCTGAAAAAAATAATCTAGAAAGTTTAATTTAGGAGTCATTGTAGTTGTAGAGTCTGATTGCGGGCATACCCCCTACTTTCATTTTCTAATCAAAACTTTAGGCCGTTCCATTTCCTACCCCTAGATGGCAGCATAATGCAAAGAAAATTTGGTATATAATACCGCAAGATCCCAAGCGAGTATTTTCTTAATCATAAGATCCTCGTCATTTGATCGCTCTTAATGTGTTAAATAAATAAGTGCAGGGGAAATGTTTTACTGCGGAACCCACTACCAAATGCTCGGGCTGCCGAACACCAAAGCTGCCTAGTCTAGCCTTTTCCGCCTCCCACTCATCGCGTGTTGTTCGAGTCGCTCTGAGAGGTTATTTTTGAGCAGGGGCGGCCTTAGGCATGTGCAAGCTGTGCACCTGCACAGGGCCACCAAACCCCAGGGGCCACCACGCCAATATATATATCCTCAATATAATAATCCTCTGAGGATGAATACGTATTTGCGTGGCGGCCCCTGGCAGGGATTTGGCGGCCTCCGGCTCTGTTCCACTTCCAAACATCCTGACCCCCCCTCTCTTCACTGGCCTCCGCCCCGCTTGGACCCCCTCTTCCGGGGCCCCCTACCTGCGCTCCCTGCCCAGGGCCACCATGAGCCTAGAGTCGCCCCTGTTTTGAGCCCTGCATTCTCTGTTTGTCGCTGTTTTCCTTTATCATCCTCCTTTTACCCTTGTCCGCCTTTCTCTCTCCTGCTTTGGTTCCAAGTCTGGTGATGAAAAATAGGTCCTGGTGCCCAGAAATGGGCATTGCTCCCATTGCCACTAACGGACCCCCGGCATATTTTAGCATAATTTCTGCTAGTCTAGCAGGATCCAGGAAGACTTCCAAAACAATATTTTAAAATACATCAATACCAAAATCCTTTCTAATCAAAGTATTTGAATGAATGTGTTTAATGAGAATTTACCCTGGTCTGGACAGGGAAAATGGGGGTCCCTCTATAACCCTCCCATCCCTACAGCCCCCACAACTCCCAGCTCCAGGAATTACCTTGTGTTCTATTTTTCGTTTTGCGAAACAATATCCCTGACCACTCTGGTCCTTGTTTTAGTCAAAAAGGGAAAATACCCTAATACTCATTTAGCAACATTTTCTTCAGTTTCAGCTGCCTTTCTTTTTGCAGTTTTATACAGCGCAAACTCGACCCGAAGGTATCTGAGCGCTTTACAGGAGCACCAGTTGCTTTACAGACGGACACTTTGATTTTTTGTTAGGCACGGGAAAATTAAGTAATTTTGTCCAGAATAACAGGATGTTGAGCGTCCCTGCCGAGACTCGAACCCGGTTCCTCAGCTTTTGAGGTAAACACTCTAGCCGTTGGCGCGCATCCTTTGTTGTTCCAACTCGCATTTGTTGCTTTTTTCCAAACTTATACGAAGTGGGGGAGTAAGATGAATAAGAAAGAGCAGGAAATATTTCTTTCTACTTGACTCACCCCCAAGATGTGGAGAGCTGTGATCATACCACACCTTGATGTGCCAGACTCTTCTTCCTAACATTTCTCAGATATCCTCAAAGCGTTCTTCGGGTTTGCAGGTACCTGACCATCGACTTCTAGTTGAGTGTGTTACCTCACTTACAAGCACAGAAGTATTCTTCAAATACAGACATGAGCCCCAGGATTGGTGCCAACTTTGACATTGGAACCCGTGGATTCCCTATTCCGAGGGCTTCAGTGTTGAGCTATTCTTCCAGCTCGAGCCACACATACGTGTGGAAGAGACCTTCAGCATTACAGGTCTTGGAGCCACCCACCATTCCTCCATGTTTAGGTTCTAGAAAATATTTTGAGACGTGGTTTGAGGGGTGGACCTTTATACTCCTGATAGGCCTGTGTCCTAAGGCAATGTTTCCCGAACTGTGGGTCGTGACCCACTGGTGGATCGCATGTGGATTTCTTGTGGGTCGCAAAACCTAAAATAAAACACTTTTTTTGTAATCCTGATGTGTGCTGGATAAAGAGATTTTAATAAGATCAAAACAAATCAAGGTGCTTACTTGGTGATGCACAAATGAGAAATATTCACAGAATGCAGATTTCCAAACATAATCATTTGTGTGGTCTATAGTTTTATCAGTAAAATTGTTTGTGTGCACATTTAGTGTCATTTCAATGGAAAATGTGCTTTCCGTAATTGACAATGAGCTCCCAATCCAGGCTTTAGTTGCATTAAAAAATCGCCCTGCCTCATGTGCATCAAAGGTAGGTGGGTCGCGAAGGTTTGTTGTTCTAAGAAGTGGGTAGTGGTTCTAAAAATGTTGGGAACCACTGCCCTAAAGTTTTCCACACATCGCCCATTCTCTGGACGAATGTGCTGATTATTTCGAAAATAGGTCAAATAAGGAATCTATAAGCTCGACTAAGAAAGAGGACTCCTCCGCCTGTACAAAATCAAACTTTTATATTTCGTTTGAGAGTCTTTTATTGTATTCTGGTGCAGACACATCTGGGACAGTGGGAAGATCTGTCTCCTTGTCTCTGCCTGATCTGTCGGTGAGCCTTACTAAACCATTTCCTCCTGATAACCTGAACTGTTCTTCAGGGATAGCAGGGAAGGTGGCAGAGTTTTAAATATACCTCCTACCAGTCAGAGTTCAAGAGGAAGTATAAAGGCCCACCAGAGAATCCGCTTTTCCTTGAAGACCAGGAACCTGCGAAATCAGTAATTGTGTCTGCTACAATGCGAATGGGGCTTTTCAGCGGGGCTGTCTGAGAGGGACATCAAAAGGCTATGCCGCCTGGGCAAGAAAGCATGTGCTATAAGTTCTGTGGCCTTACAACGTCTACTGCCTTTCTGGAATGTTGCAATGGCTTTCTTCAGAATACAATGGATGTAAATAAATTACACAAAGAGAGGTATTCACCTTTCACAATGTGGGTGCGGGTGAACACTACGCCTGGAGGCTGAAATACCTATTAGTTTGGATGATTATATAATGTTAGGTTTTTATAGGTTTTTTTTAGGAAACCATGAGAATTCGACTCTACTACGATGGAATGAAAGAGATTCTTAAAAAATACCGGATAATAGCTTAACTGGAAAGCAAATGATTGGTATAGCACTCATGTAACGTGTAGGGGATGGCAGAACTCATTTGGCTCTCTGAATGAACTGGTGGACGACATCAAGTGGAAGTGGTCATTCAGAAACATTTTGGCTGTTGGAGGACATGTTCAATGTAAATATTGAAAACCTAAAGGTATTCATTATGTGCTGGAATTATTTGCTGTTCTGGATAACTGGTTGGAAAGTCTCATGAGGAAGAGTAGATAATTACCAAAAGTGTGTCGAAATCAAACCAAAATGTGTGAAGTTAACATATGAAATTCTCTATGGGATATTAATATGGACCAATGCAGTGAACATTGGAAGGATTAACATTGATTAATTTGTTTAATGGATTATTGAAACTATTGTTTGAACAACTTAGAAATTGTTTACATAAGATCTCTTTGCGTGCCCTTAATACAGGTTGTGGTTCAGGGACTGTATGACACACCCAACAAACTACAGACACTTTTGGTAAGCTTTGATCGTTGCCAGAGCTTTTCTAGTTATACTGTAACCTAATGTCTACTCATCGACCTGGACAACCTAGGAGCAGCAAACACTTCAGTCACCAATTGGCCATTCTTCTGTAAGTGCTGTAAAAAGTGAACAAGCAGACGTCCTTGAGTGTCTTGTTCCACACAAAAGCAACCTCACTTCTCACATAAAATGAATTGTGGCTTGGTGACTTAAAGTTTCTAATCAGACAAAATCCCTCCTTCAAGGATCATTCACAAATGCCACGCGTTTTCTCTGACTTTGTTTTCTTCTGGAACTTGCTTATTGTGCACCGTGGACAATATCGAATTGTACACTGCACCTGACCCAAAATAGGGTAGCCAAACCAATTGCAGGCCTTGGAAAAGCACCCTGCCTGACACTATGGAAAACCACATACCTCAAAGAACCTCAACCCTAAATGACTCTGAGGTACTCCAGATGTCACCTACTGTCTGGTCCTAAATACAAAATCGGCCGTTCTCTGGTCTGGGGTGGCTCCTTGTAACAAGTTGTAATCTTTGCTCCTGAACCGCAGGAGATGGGGACAACTGGGAGTGCAGGAAAAGCCTATGACTTCCTCTTTGGGCTCATAGGTAGCAACGATAAGCAGTCTAGGCTTACTCCTGGAGCTAATGACGTCTTAGAAACTCAGGTATGCGTAACACATGAATGATAAACAATTTGGTTTTCTGGATTGTGCTACGCTAGTAGGCACATTTGTGATAGCTTTACAACTAGTTATGTTTCTACTTAATGGGAGTTCAGTGTATCTTCTCAAAAGCAGTCGCAGCCTGGACGTAGCACGTTTTTAAATATGGCACAGAGCATGTGAGTTGAAATCCTAAATGAGGCACAGGTGTAGCATGTCTGGTCGGTGCAATCATCTTAGCAGTGTCAGTGAGCATATCTTAGTGTTCCATGTCAGGCGTGTGGCATTGCAGGTGACTCTAGTGCAACTTAGTGGTTGCAAAGCTGGTTGTGTAGTCCTAGTTGTCAGCCCATTCAATAAATGGGTAGGAGGGAGGATCGCCACAATTGCGCGTGTGTATCTGGGAAAATGGAGCGAACACTGTAGGAGCCATTGGCTTAGGGGCCAAATGGCCATATATTGCTGTGATGCACCTGTCGGGCCTGTACAAAGGGGGCAATACAGTCTTGCAAGTGGGGGCCAGGTTGGTGGTGGCAGTTCCTCAACACATAAAGTGCAAGGAGCTGCAGAATAGGAAAAGCACCTAGGGCAATTCTCCAAAAGTTACAGAATTTCTCTAGATGCTCTTAAGCTCTTCACTCACTCCTGTCAATGATGTGCACAAAACAGTGGGGGTCTTACTTGCAAATGATTTAGACCGGTTTGGTGAAGCTCTCCTTCGGGGTGTAGGTTTCATTTTGCCAATCCCTCCAGATGGGTCAGAGGGCTTTGGGGGGGATTTTGGTTTAACATCTTTAGATTCGACTCCCTCTGAGACTGCAGTTTAGCATTCGCCTCTTTGTCACATTTACTTGTCAGTTGCTTTATTCATCATCTAAAATGCAGTGATTTCAAAAGGTTATATTTTACATCTATCCAGCCCTAAAATCACTCTTACTTCTCTTTACCTCTATCCACTCCGAAAACTAAATGCAGCCTTATCTCCCGTTACCTCAACACCCCCCCCCCAGCCTTCAAGGAGCCCTCACCTCCTTTTACCTCTAAGCACCTCGAACCCTAAATTCAGTCTTTACCTCTACCCATCCCAACTGTGAAATCACCCTTGCCTCCCTTTACCTCTACCTATCCCTGAACCATTAAGTGACACTTAAACTCCCTTTACCCACCCGCAAGTCACCCTCACCTCCCTTTACCTCCACCCACTCCGAACCTTCAACTCATCGTAACCTCCCTTTACCTCTACCCACCCGAACCCTGGAGTCACCCTCACCTCCCTTTACTGAGCCTATAGCTCTCGAGTTGCATTCACCTTCTTTTACCTTTACTGAACCCATAACTCTCAAGTCGCCCTCACCTCCCTTTACCTCCACCCACCCATGAACTCTCAAGTCACCCTCACCTCTCTTTACCCACTACCGAACGCTCAAATCATCTTCCCCTCCATTTATCCACTCATGAACCCTCAAGTCACCCTGACCTCCCTTTACCTGTACTCAGCCTGAACCCTGAAGCCACCTGAACCTCCTTTACCTCTTCTCATCCTGAACCCTCAAGGTGGCTGCACCTACCTTTACTTCTACCCACCCAAACCCTCAAGTCACATGCTCCTCCCTTTACTTCTACCCTCCTCTGAGCCCTCAAGTCACTTTTACCTCTACCCACCCATAAACCTTCAAGTCACCCTCACCTCCCTTTTACTTTTACCGAACCCATAGCCCTAAAGTCACCCTCACCTCTCTTCACCTCTAACCACCACCGAATCCTCAACTTCCTTTACCTCTACCCACCCATGAACCCTCAAGTCACCCTCCCCTCCCCTCTACTCACCCATAAACCCTCAAGTTACCCTCACCGCCCTTTGTGTACTCACCCACGAGCCTTCGAATCACTCCTCTCACCTCTACCCACCCCTGAAACCTAAAGTCACCCTCACCTCCCTTTACCTCTACCCACCATCAAACCCTCAAGTCACCTTCCGCTCCCTTTACCCACCCATGAACCCTTAAGTCACCCTTTACCACTACTCTACTCCCTTAGAAGTAGTTCTAATTTTTTGCCCTGAACTACGCCCTTAGGGCAGCACTATCTGCAATTCAAAATTACAACTTTTTACCCCTTCCTAAAAATACATTGGGTCTTTATATCTATCCCCAAAATGTTCCAGGGCGGAGTTAGAGTAGTAAATAAGCCTCCTTGAATATTTGAAGGAAAGTTCGTCTTTCCCCAAATTTTACAAGACTGGAGTTAGACTGGTAAATTTGATCTTTCAGTGTTTGCCATGATCACTGTTGCCATGAGGGCGCAGTTCCAGGCAAGAAACACAAATGTGCTGGCTTCACTTCCTTTTCATGTGTTTGTCCCTACCCAGGAGCATGGCCCAAGTACTGCTTCTCTTGCCCAGTGTACTTCCACTGCTTTCTGTTTTCAGAGGTACCTATAGTCCTTTTACTTGCACCCCCTTATTGCTTGCCCTGCTGTGTTGCTTCCCCCATCCCATCGTGCCAGAAAAAAGCAACCAAAAGTCACGCCTATAGGTTTCAAGATGCTACAAAGGTGCAGACTGCGCTGTGCTCTCTTTTCTGCATGGCCTTTTTGGCACTTTCTTCATGTAGGGCCACCACAGAGAACTTCTGCTTGGATAGCAGAAAACGTAACCGTTTATTTTATTTTTTTGCGGAGGCAGACCATAATCCCATGCTAAGAAAACTGGTCACTCCTCTGCATGATCATCATTTGCCGTGTCCTGCTGCCTTATTTCCCCTCTACCTTTCAGCCAGGCTGCTGTACACATAGCTAAAAGAAATTGACAAAGCCTATAGTTCTTCTATAGGCGAGACCTATTGGCTTTGCCAATACTTGTTCAGATAGCAGGTACTCTAATCGGGGCTCAAAACATTCAAGAGATAAACTTGCAAGCCAAGTTGCGCTCAGAAGGTCAGCTTTTATCCAGTTTGTAGCAATTCTTACAAGGCCAGCTAGCCACTCTGATCTTGTGCACCACTTGAAAATTTTGAATAGTCTAATCCGGCGGTACTCAAAGTATGGCCTGTGGGCCACTTGCAGCCGCGGCCATTCCATGCGGCCCCCGGGAATCAGACAAGCCGGAATAGGACCAATTCTGCCTGTTGTAATTCCTCTGGGGCTGCATTTGCCGGGAAAAGCATGAACAGGACATGCGCTAATAACCAGTGTCTCGTATATTCACCTGTAGCCCCCCGCCCTTACCTGCGTCTTTGGCGTCACTTGCTCACCCTGCCATTGAGTGCATTGGCTGTGCTGCCTATACGTGCTGCTAACAGTGTGCCTTCTTGAATCTCTCAATTGGTGCCTCTAAAACAGAGCTGTCTCTGTAGTTAAATGTATGTTTTTAAGGCCCTCGGTTAGGGTTTTAGCTGAGCCTGGACTTTTCTTCCTCATGTTCTCAGAGCAGGCACCTGCTGTAAACAGAATAAATATTATATGGATCCAGCAATGTCCTCACATGTATAAGTAGGCTGCACCTAGCCTTTTTTTATGGCATGGCTTCACTTTAGGTACATGGTATGCTCCTATTGGCGAGACCTATTGGCTTTCCCAATACTTGTTCAGATAGCAGGTCTTCGAATCGGGGCTTTAAACATTCAAGAGATAAACTTGCAAGCCAAGTTGTGCTCCGAAGGTCCGCTTTTATCCAGTTAGTTGCAATCCTTACAAGGCCAGCTAGCCACTCTGATCTTGTGCACCACTTGAAAATTTTGAATAGTCTAATCCGGCGGTACTCAAAGTATAGCCTGTGGGCCACTTGCAGCCGCCAGGCCATTCCATGCAGCCCCGCGGAAATCAGACAGGCCGGATTAGGACCAATTCTGCCTGTTGTAATTCCTCTGGGGCTGCATTTGCCGGGAAAAGCATGAACAGGACATGCGCTAATAACCAGTGTCTCACATATTCACCTGTAGCCCCCCGCCCTTACCTGCGTCTTTGGCGTCAATTGCCTACCCTGCCATTGAGTGCATTGGCTGTGCTGCCTATACGTGCTGCTAACAGACAGTGTGCCTTCTTTAATCTCTCAATTGGTGCCTCTAGAACAGAGCTGCTAGTTAAATGTATGGTTTGAGGCATATGAGCTGCAGATCATACACTTTTGCAATAGATCGCCACCTGGTGTTGGGCTTGGATGATTGCAGGTTGTTGTCTTCTTGAAAGAAGTCTTTGTAGTCACGAGATAGGTGACTCCTCCCTTGGACAATACTGCGCATGGTCATCGACTCCATCCTCAGATTGTTTTTTTCCGCCACTGGGTTCGGATGAAAGTTTTCCGCTCCGGCTAGAAAAGACTTTTTCAGCAACATCGAAGCGTAAAAACTTTATATAAATATTATCGACATCGAACAGACTACTTTTGACATCATCAGCTACATTCCGGTGCGTCGAAGCGGGCCGTTGGGCCTATCGGCGCCGTACGGCCTACGCCTCATGGACAGAACTCCATTCAAGAGATGCCCGGTATGTCGAGCAAAAGTCCCTCATAGCGACCATCACGAGGTCTGCAACCTCTGTCTATCGCCGGAACACGACGAGTCGACCTGCACAGCTTGTGCATCCTTCCGATCGAAGAAGACCATTCGGGATTGGAGGGCACGTCGACACGAGATGAGGAGATCAGCACCAGCACCGGAGGCCAGCTTCGAGGAGGAGATAGTCGAAGAAGACATCTCCGAGGACGAGGCTCCACTCGTCGCCGAGGAAGACTCGCCTCATCTCTAGATCATATCGGAGGCAGAGGACTCAGACGATTCGGTCTGCCCATGGGGCCCAGTTGAGACCGAAATATCCCCTCAGACGCCCCGCCTTCGGGCTCGGCTCCGAGGAAAACGACTACGCCTTCCGGTGCCTCGGCACCGACAAAACCACACGTGCCAATTCCACCTCCTCCATTGGCACCGAAGCACCCACATCCTTCGACACCGAAGGATTCTTCGACACCGAAGCCCAATCGCCCTTCGGTGCCCACACCAAAAGATGCATCGGTTCCGAAGCCGAAGACTGTACCGGATCCGAAAAGAGCTCAGACTCCAAAACCTTCCGGTTCCAAAAATAAAGATGGAAAGCCAGAGTCTGACGCCGCAAGGCCAACGAGACCTGTCTCAACTCCAAAATCTCCAACCTCGGTACCAAAGACTCCAAGGCCTGATTCAGAGACATCTAAACCCTCTAACAAGCCTACCAAGCCGAAACCACCTTCGGCACCGAAAAATTTGCCACGGGACTCGATAACGCCTCCTACAGCAAAAAACACAAAACCACCCCTATCGGCACCGAAAAAATCGATGCCGAAGAAGGTTGCAGAGGAAGAAGAACTGTTTAGACCAGATCCTAAACAAAGAAAAGTCCATATCAATCCAAAAACCGGACATGTGGAAGCTATTCCTCACAAGAATAGACCAGCAGACACCCCGCTTCTACCTGTGGTTCCTGCCAAAAAGAAGGACTGTGCAACTTCTCTAATGCACCCTTCCTCTCCTTCACCTTCTTCCTCTCCTATCCCTCCTTACATTGAACCTACAGTTTCTCCTGTTCAATCTCCTGCATCATCACACCACACTGACGAAGAGTATGATCTAGGTGGGGGGAATGACATACCAGAGCCACAGACATACCCAGTAGATGAAGATGTCAATCCAGAATATCCTAGAGATGACGATATATATGGCTTCCCACCACACAATGTACCCGACATTCCTGATCTTCAGTTTTACCCAACAAAACCTTCCCCTCCAGAAGATAGTATTGGGTTTAATCCTCTCTTAAATAGAGCTGCCCTTTACCACGGGGTTTCAATGCACTCTGATACCATTGATGAGGATGTTTTACTTGATACATTTGAGCAGTCATAAAGGTCTACGCAAATATTACCCATGATCAAAGGAGTCATTAAACATGCTCCGGAAATGTTTAAAGACCCGGTACGTTGTAGGGTGTTAAATCCAAGAATAGAAAAGAAATATAGACCAGCACCATCTGATCCAGTCTATATTAAGGGACATCTGCCACTAGACTCTTTAGTAGCGTCTAATGCACGGAAAAGAGCTAATTCCCAGACAAGGGAAGAGGTAGAGGTAATAACAACCGCTCCTCTTCCACTCCCAGTGATTTCCCTCTGCTTCCCCTACAGCATTCCACTCCTGTGGGGGGCAGATTATCACAGTTCCTACCTGTCTGGAATTCCATCACAACAGACAGGTGGGTGAGACAGATTATCCAACATGGCTACTGCCTAGAACTTACACCAACCCCCCCAAACATACCACCCAGGCAGCGTCCAATGTCTACAGACCATATGACTCTGCTTCAACAGGAAGTTCTAGCACTTCTACAAAAGGATGCTATTCAAATAGTTCCTTTAGAAGAACAGGGAACAGGAGTTTACTCCTTGTACTTCCTAATCCCCAAGAAGGACGGGACATTACGACCAATTCTCGACCTCGGGCCCCTCAACCATTACATACAATCAGATCATTTTCACATGATCACTCTGCAACAAGTACTCCCACTACTACAACAAGGCGATTTTCTTTCAACACTAGACATAAAGGACGCCTACTTTCACATTCCTATACATCCTGCACACAGGAAGTATCTAAGGTTTGTCATACAAGGACAGCACTATCAGTTCAAAGTCCTTCCATTCTGGGTCACAACAGCACCACGAGTGTTCACAAAGTGCTTAGCAGTAGTAGCGGCACATCTCCGAAGACAACAGATACATGTCTTCCCATATCTCGACGACTGGCTCATAAAAGCAAAATCATTCAGTCAATGTGTCCAACACACAAACCAAACAATTCAGACATTGCACGACTTAGGGTTTACCATAAACTACACCAAGTCGAACCTAGAGCCTTCGCACGTTCATCAGTATCTAGGAGCTACCATAGACCCATCTACAGCTCTAGCGTATCCCAGTCCAGCCAGGATACAGAGCATTCAGACCTTTAGTCTCCATTTTTCAACACCAGCAGTCTCTCCAAGCCAGAGTGTTCATGAGACTAATAGGCATGATGGCGTCTTGCATCTTCATAGTTCCACATGCAAGACTGCAAATGCGCCCATTACAAGAATGTCTAGCACAACAGTGGAATCAGGCTCAAGGTCAGCTCACAGACCTGGTGTTGGTAGACAGCCGTACATATCGCTCTCTGCAATGGTAGAACACCAAAAACTTGACAAGAGGACGGCCGTTCCTAGAGCCTGTTCCACAGATGGGGCTCACAACAGACGCATCCCTCACAGGATGGGGAGCCCATCTCTTACACTATACCACACAAGGCCAATTGAACAACCAACAAAAAATGTTCTATATCAACCACCTAGAGCTGCTAGCAATTTTCCTAGCACTCAAAACGTTTCAATTGCAAGTACAAAACAAAGCTGTCTTATTCCGGACGGACAATATGACAGTCATGTACTAAATACAAAAACAGGGGGGGAGGGGAAACACTCTGCAATTGTCCCAGCTTGCGCAGAACATTTGGAGATGGGCCATTCCCCAAAACATACACCTGACTGTAGAACACCTTCCAGGAATTCACAATCAGATTGCAGATCTGTTGAGTCGACAATCACAACAGATTCACAAATGGGAAATACATCCACAAGTTCTTCAACCATTCTTCCAAATGTGGGGGCATCCACAGATAGATCTGTTTGCCACCCACGAGAATGCAAAATGCCCAACCTTCGCCGCCAGGTTTCCACACCCACGGTCGGAAGGGAATGCAATATGGATGAACTGGTCAGGCAGATTTGTGTATGCTTTTCCGCCTCTCCCACTCATTCCACTAGTAGTGCGCAAACTCAGACAACAGTCTCTCAAACTAATACTAGTAGCTCCCACATGGGCACGTCAGCCGTGGTTCACCACACTACTAGATCTCTCACTGGTTCCACATCAAAAATTACGGCTCACACCCTCCCTGTTAACACAGAACCATGGAGAAATAAGACACCCAGAACCAAGCCAACTGAATTTGGCGATCTGGCTCCTGAAGTCTTAGAGTTTGGTTACTTAAACCTGCCACCAGACTGAATGCACATAATTAAAGAAGCTAGAAAACCCACTACCAGAGCGTGTTATGCCGCTAAGTGGAAAATATTTGCAATATATTGTAACAATAATCACATTGATCCACTGGATGCTTCCATCCAAAATATCATTTGCTACCTTCTACACCTGCAAAGGTCCAATTTAGCTTATTCTTCCATACGCCTGCATCTGGCAGCAATTACAGCCTATTTACAGAATAGACAACATCTATCTCTCTTCACAGTACCTGAATCAAAGCATTTACGGAAGGATTAAAACGAATAATCCCACCTAGGTTACCACCTGCTCCGGTATGGAACCTGAACGTTGTCCTTACAAGATTTATGGGACCCCCTTTCGAGCCTTTACACAAGTGTGAATTGCAATTCCTAACATGGAAAACTGCTTTCCTTGTATCCATCACCTCTCTCAGAAGAGTTAGTGAAATACAAGCATTCACAATACAAGAACCATTTTTTCAAATACATCCTAACAAAGTGGTTCTCAGGCCTAATCCAAAATTCCTGCCAAAGGTTTTCACTCCTTTCCACCTTAACCAATCCGTAGAGCTACCTGTGCTTTTCCAAAACCCAGACTCTGTTGCAGAAAGGGCTTTACACACCTTAGATGTTAGAAGAGCCCTGTTATACTACACAGATAGGACTAAATCCTTCAGAAAGACAAAACAATTATTTGTATCTTTCTCTCCCCCACACAAAGGCAACCCCATCTCTAAGGGGGGAATTGCCAGGTGGATTGTAAAGATGCTATCAAAAAGCTAAACGTACACTAACCGTTCCTCCTAGAGCACACTCCACTCGCAAACTAGGAGCCTCTATGGCTTTCTTAGGAAATATACCACTAGAGGACATATGCAAGGCAGCAACATGGTCTACAGTATACACCTTCACTAAACACTATTGTGTTGATGTGCAGGCCAAGCAGCAAGCTGCAGTCGGCCAAGCTGTCCTTAGAACACTGTTTTAGAATACTGCAAAGGATACAAGCGACCACCGCTAGGGGAGACACTGCTGCACAATCGATGCAAAAGTGTACGATCTGCAACTCATATGCCTCGAACGGAAAATGCTACTTACCAGTATGCATCTGTTCTTGGCATGTAGAGCTGCAGAGTCGTACACGCCCTCCCACCTCCCCTGGACTTGTATCCGTTCCAGTACTCATCTTACTTAGATGCACACGTATGGACATCCTTTTCTCTTTACTTCTGCTAACTCCATCATTTCCCATCATGGCGAAAAACAATCTGAGGATGGAGTCGATGACCATGTGCAGTATTGTCCAAGGGAGGAGTCACCTATCTCGTGACTACAAAGACTTCTTCCAAGAAGACAACAACCTACAATCATCCGAGCCCAAGACCAGGTGCCGATCTATTGCAAAAGTGTACGACTCTGCAGCTCTACATGCCGAGAACAGATGCATACTGGTAAGTAGCATTTTCCTTTTTAAGGCCCTCGGTTAGGGTTTCAGCTGAGCCTGGACTTTTCTTCCTCATGTTCTCAGAGCAGGCACCTGGTGTAAATAGAATAAATATAATATGGATCCAGCAATGTCCTCACATGGATCAGTAGGCTGCACCTAGCCTTTTTTTTATGGTATGGCTTCACTTTAGGTACATGGTATGCTACAGGCTCTCGGTTCACAACCGTGGTTCTACAGAAAGTTTACAGGTGGAATTGGGGGAGATGCAGTTTATGCACAGTTATATGCCTCGGAAGCAGGCCAGCAGGATAATTATGTATAAATCACAGCTTCCCCACTTTAGTAAAGTGTGTGATTCTGAGTGAAAAAATGTTTGTGCCTGTGTTGCGGACAATATTTCTAACACTTATTACAGGCAATTCAGCTTGCTTTGTGCATTACTTAAGATAGTGTAATAATTTATAGCCATCCAACACTACCTGTCTGAGTCATGGCATAGATGATGCATCATGTCTTTAAGCTGCAGAATTGAACAGCAAATCTTTATTCGGTTTGGCACGCATTAGGTAGAGTCAGAGGTGAGGGGGCAGGGGCACAGTGTGCACAGAGAGATGAATGGGCAGGGGCAGAATGAAATGGGAGAAGAGGAAGGGGCAGAGAAAGGAAAAACAGGGATTGGCAGACTGTATGAGTAAAGCATAAAAGCAGAATGAGAAGTGCATTGAGGAGGTATGGAAAGGTTAGGGGTTAACAGAAGAGAGCGAGGGTGTAGGAGCAATGTGAATATGAGCGCAGAGGAAGGGTATTGCAGGTTATGAGTAGTGTAAGAATATGGCAGCCTGCTGTCACTGATGCTTGTATTGCCTGAGGTTACACACATGTGGTAAGTTTCATGAGCTTACGTTTCCACAGCGGGCTGGAGAGAGGACAGGAAACCTACCTCTGTCAATGCACTTTGGAGGAACGCTTCTGAGTTTTGCTGGATGATCTTGGGGCTTGGTACTGTAAACTCTCAACAGGGCCATTCAGGGTTGTTCGGAGCGACTTTAAGAGACATAGGGGTATGAATTGTGTCTTCTGAGAGACAAACAAAGGGTGTCTCCAAGTGTCTTTGTAACTGAGGGCCCAAGAGCTGGGAACTGGGTTCTTGTCAAAACAAGGCAAAGATGTAAAACTATGGTCAGAAACACAAAGAGCACATTAAAAATATTGACAGTATTTATTCAGGGTACGTACATACATATATCACATTTGGAAATACATCGTGGTCTTGTAATGTTTTGAAAAGGGGGTGATTTTTTTTTTTTACCCGAGTAGTCCTGCCCCCACTGACTCCTCCCCTCCCACCAACACCACCCTATTACGCAGGCCCATCTATGCGGCACTCTGCCACAAACCAAACTGCAATTTTTGCCCCCGAGAAAAGGTTTGTGAGTACCCATGGTCTAATCCAATCTAAGTGGGTCTTTCCCATTGTACAGGCCAGTCCCATGTTTCAGAAGAGCTGCCCGATCTATCCATCCCCTTTGCAAGAGTCACAGGTGATATTGGTTCCCATGAGCCCCCGGAATCATTTCCTATGCTACTTGCAGAAAATGCATAGGCTATATGCTATCACAAATATGGGGAGACAAAGGAAATGAAAACCAAAAGGCACCAACTCGGTACCAATGACGCTGTGTTCCATTGCACCGAAGACCTGGCAGTGGTCTCCTCATGCAGGGTTTACCGGTGTGCCCCCTCAGACTTTGTCTCTACTTCAAAACCTTGTCTGAACATTTATACATTGGGTATGGGCCAAAGCGCAACCATAACTTTTATGTCAAAATGTGCATGCAAATTGCACACAAAAAACGTATTAAAAAACAGACTTTTTACATCTATTAAAATGGATTAGAAAATCGGTTCCTTCAACAGTAATTCTTTTAAACTTGGACACATTTGAGAATACCCTAACGACGTTGCCACACGTGACCGTATTTCTCCAACCTTACTCGCATCATTTGGTCAAGGAAAATGAGGCGTGGTCCGGTAGTGGTATGCCGAGGATCATGCAGTTTAGTTGAGCGTGAACGCTGGGAATTGATCCCACAAATCGTAATTAAATGTTCTAATTTAGCCACTGATTAGATGTCTTTCTCATTTCTTCTTAAAATGAAAACCTGCCTTCTGCCTCCCCTGCTTCTTACATGCTTTTCTGCGTCTAGGTTAAAAAAATGAATATCTGTCTTTATGTATTAACTGGTGATCATTTAAAGTGCTCCAATACGAAGGATCAGGTTTGTGCTACATAAAACTGCAACAATTAAAAAAAAAAAAAAAAAGAATTGCTGTGCTCTGGCTTCCCAACATGGCCTTTTCATCAGCTGTCGGAGACAGGAGGTGAGCTAGCAAGAATGTGGTGGTACAGCATCTGCTGTACGGAACTCAGTGAGGGTGGGCAGGGGCAGCATCTACCCTGACAATGCCCTGGGGCTTGAAGGCAGAAGTAAGGCAGCAAAGCTAATGAGGGTCTAGAGAGTTATTTACTTTCATGCAGTTTATTCATTTCTTTTTTTGCAGTTTTTATTTAGTGCAGACTTGGCCAAAGGCAACAGGAAGGCCACACATTGCCCTGCCTTTCAGATAGATTTCTAAGTAATGTAAAGTGCTTGTTGCTTTTATTGTTGATTAACAAATTTACTTTTTCGAAATGTATTATTCTTTGCTGAGTGAGACTTTATGATTTTCTTAAGCACACAATGCAAGTCCTAATGATTTTGGCCACGTCCCTAATTGGGTTGGCCACGTCCCTAATTGGGTTGGCCACACTCCTTTAGCGGCGTTTCCACGCCTTAGAGACAGTAGACACCCCCTCCGTTTTCCATCGCGCTTAAATCCCTGGGCCGCATAGGCCCTGTTGTAAAGAGAGCCCTATTTGGTGCGAGGCAGCTCCTCGCAATGAACCATCGTCTGCGGTGCCACCTCCCATGTTGCTGTAAGAGTCGCTGCGCGTCTGCATGCGGCAGTGCCCCCCTTTGGGCTCTGTTCCCAGCAGCAGCCGATAACATAGCATGCAATCTTCTGTTTATGTAATGGCGGCGCGCGTGCAGCAGATTACCCACATGCACCGCGTGCTGGAGATTATCTCCCTGATTGGAAAGGATGAATGCCCGCGCGCTGGCCTGAATGTAGAGCCTGATGTTTGTGGCGGGAGGCGGAGGGGTACCGAGCCGAGGGTGAAATTATGTACTTAAAGCTGACGCTCTGCGTTGCCTTGCAGGCCAAGAAGCTGGTGGAGTCGCTCCCGCAGGAGATCAAGGCCAACATTTCGAAAGAAGAAGCCGAGAAGATGAAGGCCGCGCTGGAGGCCGCAGGGGGGAAGGTCTTGCTGGAGTAGAGCGGACTATCTGTTACCGGACATTATGCCGGCATGGACTCTGCCCGCTGCCCCCTCACAAGAGGGACTGGCCGCAGCAAGGGAGTTTGAGCACTGAAGCCGTGATTTTGAGTCCTCCTGGGCTGCTAATCTGTCTGGGCGCCGGTCCAGGTCTCCCCTCCGCGAAGACAACGGAAGTGGCTGTGTTCAGGAGCTGCAGTCCCGGGACGAGGGGGCGGGCTATATCATATCACAGAATCTGTGTTTTCTGGTGGTCTTTGCCACTCAAAAATATAAAAACAACATTTGTATACTGTCTAATAAGCAAGTTCGTCTTTATTTACTGCGTGTGCATAGTGTGCACAACTTGTATTTGTATCTTTGTGTGTGGTTGGTTTATTAACTGCAGTAGTGTTCTAGTTATTACTGATGATTCGAGTGTCATTTTTTTCTGCTTATTTGCTCCATTTCACAGAAATATAACACGTTCATGCTTTTTTGATGCACTTGGGCCAACCTGATGCACACCCAGAGATGTCTTGTCTGACTATTGCTTGCGATTCCTCCGACTCTAATAGATGCTTTTCAGGACTTGATGGCCTTAGCTGAGGACTGCTGTTTATCAAGATATGGAGTTTATTTAACGCTGTGGCTTGTAGTGGCAGATACAAGATAAGTGTCTGCGTGTCATTGACCTTCATTAGCATGAAATCCAAACATCATTGAACGGGAATGAGAGTATGACTGGCCCGAAAAGAAGTGTGTTCTTTTCTTGACAGGTGAATGGCTGTAGGACCGGACCGGAGTATGATTGCGTAAGATGTGCCGACTCCGCTCGAGCCAGACTGCCCTTCTCAAAGCACTGACCTGTCAGCGTTTATGCTCTTTGTGGTCGCTGCTACTGCTCCTCCTCCAGTGACATCCAGTTCACTTATTCTGTTATCCAAGTTTACAGTAGTGATTAACACCTGTTCCATACTTCTGCCTTTCTTCCAAACCATGCACGGCTATCCCAGAACCAAGCCACAGCACCACCTTGTGTGGCACTCTGAGAAGCAAAAGAGGTAGAAATCCATGCATCGGGAAGCAGCTCACCACAAAAAGCTTCTGTTGGGCTAGGAGGAAACATGGCGTTATCCAATCTGCATCGTTGTTCTGTCAAGCATTCTATGAGGTTGGGAGGTGCCGAGGTCTTCTCCACCTCAGTACCAAACAACACTAAAGGTCAGATTTTCTTTTCCACTTGAAGTGGAAGGGGACTTCTCACAGAGCCTTGATTTTTTCCAAAACGTACATACTTCAATTTCAACATCTAGATGGAACTTCCTGTTTCTACGGACATAATAACTTATCTGATGCAAAACTTTTGGTCTCTTTTTTTGCCTTTTTCCATGTGGCTCTACAGTTCACAGGCCTAGCTGAAGACTTCTGAAGCAGCCCCAATGTCCTGCCTCTGGACTCTTGTTATGTGGCAAAGCTGATTATCTAATTTGCCATTTATCTATAAATAAAAATAAAACTTGGAGCAAGACAGAAGTATTCATTCAAGTTGTTTGTGTCAGTCTGTAGTGTCTAGGGTCTTACTCCGATACCCGTTCCAAGTGAGACAGGAGAGAGGCATCTGCAAATCTTTTTTTTTTCTGCAAAGAAGGAAGGCTGGATTTTGCCCTCAAAGAACACCGTCCTGTGGTTAACAGTTCATCTCATCATGCTGCTACCATAAAACGTCAAAAAAAAAGAATAAAAGCAATTTGATGTAGCCATTGAGCAGTCTGGGTCTTTTCTGCAGTTTATTCATTAAAATTGTGGCATAATGACCACGAATCAGAATCTTCTAAAAGACAGTTATGCCACTCAAGTCATCACCCATGTGGATACAGTTCACGTCTAGAACAATTGGGTTGTCTGTCACACTCATTGACAAACATGTTGTCAACAATAGCTACCTTGTTGACTGCTTTTTCAACTGTCCCTCATCTTTGGCACCCAACCCATCATCATCAACTTGAGTTTAAAGCAAATCATGCCATCGAAGTCCACCTTACCAGAGGAACAGAATTCGACAGCAAATTCTCTAGGGCATTAATGTAATCATCACCTTGACTCGCAAGTCTGTTTTTTAAAATGTATTTGCTTATACATTTTCAATCCACGTGCACCTAAACAAAGCAGCAGTATTTTCTTTTCCTTTTCAGTGGTAAAATCCTCTTCATCCTCTTCAAATGTGGATATATAATTTTCAATGTACTCGCACCATTCTTCCCATTTGAGGATAGGTTGACCAGACACTGCTAAGAATGGTTGAGGAGGCGAAACATTCCAAATATTCCCTGACCCCATGAGTATTACTCAGGAATGAAGAAAGTATTCTCCGGAAAAAAAACACATTACCCTAAAAGGCACACTAAGAATATACAATACTGCTGTAGGTGTTCAAATTTGTTCTAGCTGTATGTAAATATGGTAGTAGATAATCATCACATGTGGTAATGCAATACGCACTGAAGCGAGTGTATGCATCACTGATGTAGCATAAAGTACCAACAATTAGAAACTGAAAACCTTTAATTTGTAATAAAGTGTGCGTATCACGGCATGCGCTGTATCTCTAAAATGAGTGAAAATACTTAGAATAAAGTGTGTGAGTCACTGAACATGCGCCCGAACTTCAACAAGATACTATTTACTCGCACTGTGTGGAGAGTGTGCATATCATTGCACATGCGTGTTCAATTTAGTTTAAAAATGATTATGAAGATTAAAGTGTACACATTACTGACTATGCACGAAAACAAAACTATGCATTGCCCTGCAGCACTGTACACTAGTTCCAAAGTGCGCTTCAAAGCACATACACTGAAAAATAATTATGATGTGTAAAGTATGCTTATCACTGAGCAAGCGCAATAGCAGAACAGTGTATTTATTCCTTCACAATACCGTACATAAGCCCCAATATGCACCTCACTGCACATGCGCAATACTGAAATAGCTGCCCGAACTCAGTAAATTATACAAGAGGGTACGCCGTAGGAATAATTCCAGCCCTTCAACAGTTAAAATGGCCACCGACATGCTGTACGTTTTCCCACATTAAAATGGCAGCCAATGTAATGCACTAAGAAGTGCTGAGCAGCTAATGAGTTGCAATAACGTAAGGCACTCCTCAGTCTGTATCGAACAATTGACCCACCAGAGACCAGTATATGTATTTACAATGACTTTGACAGCAGAGGAACAGATGAATACTTATCACAAGAATTTCCCTTCCACATTCTTAACCACATGCGCGCGGCGGGTTTACCCGCTGCGCGCTGAAGTTTTTAAAACCCTGCGGTTCATGACGAGCTCAGCTCGGCATGAGCGCGCGACAGGTAAACCTCATGACGAGCTGAGCTTGTCATCAGCGCAGAAGGGGTTAATTAAGCCGATGCAAGCGAAACGAAATGCTGATCGCCAGTGGCAACAGAATTTTGGTAGCCTCTGTTTGATGCGTAGATTCTTCTCGGTCAGGGTCACAAGAATCCTGTCGCCAACTTTGCCCTTCAAGTCGTTGTTCAAGGCATCTTTAGAAAGTATTTTATTTACTTTACTTTTTCTGGCCTGCTTATTTACCGGCCCTTGGGTCCGGATGCTGCCTTTAGGGCAGCTCTTCCAGATGCAGTTAGTTCATTGGCCCGAAGAGTTGCTAACTTTAGCATTGTCGGTGACTTAAATCTCCACTTTGATTCTCCTTGCTCCCCGGCGGCTACTAGTACTCTTGCCGACCTGGAGGCTCTCCAGCTATTTCAATTAGTTGATCACTACACCCACGTTGGTGGTCATATTTTGGACCCCATTTTTACTAATCTAACGATGGCTAAGGTACTGCCTCCGAGGCCCATGGCCTGGACTGATCATCATTTAATTGAACTGCACCTTACGTTTAATGGCTCTTCCCTTAAAGCCTCTACTCCTATTACTCTCAGACGTCCTTGGAAAAAATTAAAACTGGCCGACTTCCATCAGTTTCTTAGCTCTCATCCTTTGAGCCCCTTTACTGATGTGGAGTCTGGTTATGATCTTTATTGCAATTGGCTGATTCAAGCCTTAGACAAGCTGATTCCCATCGCTGAGAGTAAACAGCGGCGTACTGAATCCAGTCCTTGGTATGATGACTCACTTCGGCTCTTAAAAAAATCTTGCAGACAAGCTGAAAGAGCCTGGCGTAAATCATATCTGCCCGAAAGGAAAATTCTGTACCTTGCTAGTATTACGAAGTACCATAGAGCGATTTGTAAGGCTCGTGCTGCCTACTTTTCTCATGAATTTAGTACCAGCACTAACCCAACCAAATTAATATTTAAGGTGCTTAAGGATCTTACAACCAGCAGAGCCCCTGCTGATGAGATCTGTTCCTCCTCCCATTGTGAGGATCTGGCTGCTTTTTTTATTGGAAAGGTGGAGGCCATCTACCGCTCCTTTCCTAGCTCTTTAGGGTCTTCGGAGAAACAGATACCTGTTTTGAAAACTACTTTATCTTTATCTCACCTCCCAGAGCTCTCAATGGAGGAATTCAACAAACTTGTAGTGAAAGCTAAATCAGGTTCTCCCATGGATCCTTTACGACCTGTTCAATTCAGAGAATCTGCTTCCTTTTGCCTCTCCCTTTTATGCGATCTTATCAATTTGTCTTTATCCTCTGGCTCTGTTCCGGGCACCTGGAAGCAAGCCCAGGTGACTCCCATCTTAAAAAAACCTGCCCTGGACCCACTGAAATTGGAGAATTATCGCCCCATTTCCCTTCTCCCGTGGGTTGCTAAACTGACCGAGGCCCATGTTAATACCATCTTATCCAATCATCTCCATTCTGCCAATATATTAGATCCTTCGCAGAATGGGTTCCTGCCCGGTCACAGTACTGAGACTGCGTTACTCTCAATAGCTGAACATCTTCGAATGGTGGTAGATTCTGGTGACACCGCGGCACTGATTCTCCTTGATCTCAGTGCCGCGTTCGACACTGTCTCCCATGATATTTTATTACAACGATTGGTTGAGGCAGGTGTCGAAAACATAGTGCTTGAATGCAGGTGTCGACAACATAGTGCTTGAATGGTTTCGATCTTTTTTATCCGGTCGTACCTTCAAGGTTGCCACTCCACCGTTTGAATCTAAACCCTATTCGATTGCCCAGGGAGTTCCGCAGGGATCGGCTATCAGCCCCACTTTATTCAACCTCTATGTGCAGCCGCTGGCTGATGTCGCCAAGCGTGGGAACCTGACTATGGTGTCCTACGCTGACGACACACAGCTGGCGGTTGCAATAAGTGGGGCTTCCGATCCTGAGGCAGCTAAGTTCCGTGAGGGACTTATCTCAGTGGCCCGTTGGATGACTGACAATTGCCTTCAATTGAACGCCAAGAAAACCGAGGTGCTCATTGTTGGAAAACAGAGTCATCTATGGGCCGACAATTGGTGGCCTCCAGGGCTCGGTCCTACTCCCATGCCTGCTACTGAGGTTAAAAATCTAAGGGTTTGGTTTGATTCTAAACTCAGCTTTACCGCCCACACTAAAAGAGTTGCTGCTATGTGCTTCGGGACTTTGCGTAAGCTCAGATCCATTTTTAAATTCTTTGACGCTCCTACTAGACAGCTCATTGTACAAGCTATGATTCTGTCTAAGTTGGACTACGCCAGTTCTCTTTTGCTTGGAGCTAATCAGGCTGATCTTTCTAGATTCCAACGCGTTCAGAACGCTGCCGCCAGGGCTCTGGTAGGCTTACCAAGATTCTGCTCAGCCAAAAAAACTATTTACAAGCTCCATTGGCTCCCTGTTGCTTAGAGAATCAAGTTTAAGTCTCTCTGTCTTTCGTTCAAAATCCTGAAACACTCTTCCCCTCAGATTCTGGAGCATCTTATTTCTTCATATGTTCCTTCACGGTCTTTGAGGTCCTCCGGACTTCACCTGGCTATAGTACCGCGTTTCAAAAGGTCTAGGATTGGCGGCCGCTCCTTTAGAGTGCTTGCTGCCAAGCTATGGAACTCCCTTCCTGTTCATATCCATGCGATTGACGGACTTCTGGCGTTCAGGAAGGCTTCTAAAACTTTTCTTTTTCCCTTAGATTTTTAGTGTTGTTGTGTTCTGGTTCCTGTTATTTGCTTCTGTCCGGTTTTCTGTTCTGCTAGCGCCAGGATGCCCCTTCGCTGGGGCATCTGTGCGCTCTATAAATCCGGCTAACATAACATTTGTATAAATACCCTGACACAACTTGTGGAAACAAGCCGTCCATCTAAACAGCTCTAATCAACTGCCCCAACATTCCTCACCCGTAAAGTTCTATTATGGAACCTATCACATAGTGAAATACCCGATGGTGTATGAGAGGTAACTTACCTCACAGCCTTGGAACTTACTATATGCCTCACAACACTCCATCAACAATTGGGTTGTCTGTCACACTCATTGACAAGCATATTGTCAACAGTAGCTTCCTTTTTGACTGCTCCGTTGACTGCTCCTTCAACTGTCCCTCCTCATTGGCACCTAACCCATCATCATCAACTTGAGTTTGAAGAGCCCAATGCCATCGAAGTGCACCTTACCAGAGGAACAGAATTCATAGGAAACCTCAATGGTGATGAGTAAGCCAAAGTTTAGTACTGCCACGTAATCAATTACTACCTCAGTGCTTCCAGCAACTAATGGTTTATTGCCTATACTTTCCACTATTTCATTGGTGTTGAAGATCACACCCATAAGATTCCATAGGAGTATTGTAGTGGTCTGGAATTGGAATGTTTGCACTGTTCCTTAGTGTTCCTCTGTGAAGATTCTAGATTTTTATACTGGAGGCCTGGGATATTGACAGAGGGGCATCTTGTGCTGATGTCCCATGATCAAATAAACTACATGAAATGACTTGATGAAGTTCTGCCTTTTCTCGTTTGGAACACCTCCTATTTTGGCGGCAAGAGCATTTCTGTGAGAGACTGCACATTGTGGGTCCACGTATGTATTGCTTACTCTGATGGAGTAGCCATTATTCCCTGTGAACATGCAAGGTTCCGTGACCCCATCTTCTAGGCACACTTTTCACATGAGCTAAACTAGTTTGGAACAATCTCTTTATTTTGCTTTGATCACTTAATTTTCACTTGAAGACTAAGGAAACCCCCACCTGAAGCACACATCCGACTTACATGCTTGGAACCTTACTGATGCCGCAAAGCCTTAACAATAGCGTGGCATGGGTTGATGCCCTGTGTCCACTTGCTTTAGTGTTTGTCCTCACGGCTCCTGTGGCTGTACTGCAGTTGTTTGGGCTTTCCACCTAACTAAGAGGCGGAAATTGATTCTCTGAGTCCACTCTCAGTAACATTGCCGTACTGCAGCAGACTCTGCTCCTAAGTGTATTACTGAACAGGATTGTAAAGATGTATTCTGGCTTCTGAATGGTTGTCAGTTTGACTGTTAGTGATTAGCTGTTGTCTCTAGCTGGAAATTGGATTCCATAATTTTTTCAGACTATTTATATATGTGGATGTTTCAAGCTGACACTTACCTTGCAATTGATTAGTTTTGGGCCACTTAATGAATGCATTTCTGTCTGTTGTGACGGAGAAATCCCTCACATGGTGATGGACGTGCACCCCTGTCCTGAGTGCCCCAACTGTAATGATGTCTGTATCCCTGATGCTGATTTTTGTTTTAGAGGGCCAAAGTGGCTCATGCATCTCTCAGATTGTGCTCTTTTTGGACAGAGAGAGGTGCCCAAAGCGCTACCCTCCTAGTGGTGAAAGGCTACGGCCAATGACGGGAGTTGAGCAGTATGAGCGTGATGGTGACCTCATACTGTGTAGTGATCAGTAGGAGTGAACTGGCCCTTTTACCCATGTCACTAGAGTGAGGCATACAGGCACACTTAGTTAGTAGTTCACTGCTGTGTGCTTAACTCACCCTTGGCCTTCATCAGTTTGGTGTGCAGTGCTGTGCACTGTGTGTTATACATTTTGTGGATGTATGTATGTGTGTGAATGATACAATAAAGTTGATTAAATGCTATGCAGTGCTTGTGTTATATTCATGTGCTGAGCGTATGTGTGCCTGTGAATGGTACAATACATGGAAGATTATGGGTTCCATTTGGGGAGACGCAGGGCTTCCTAGAAGAACATGAGTATGTAGAGGAATCCCCTCCCACCGAGACAGATTTGCATTTCTGTGAGCTGGGTGGGACACTTTGGAGGAAGGGGAGCCAGGCTCTTCGGTTTACTCTAAAGGGTGCTCTATGATTTAGAGAGAGGTCACTAGGACGGTGCCAGGCGCATCTCAGGAAGGAGATTGGGTTGGTAAGCGAATGATAAGGAGTAGGGCTGAGGCCCTGGGATAACCCTTTGATACACAACACTGTGGCTGATATCCAGGTGTGAATCTCAAGTCACTTCCATGGATTGAGTTGTGCTGCTTTCAGACTTTGAGTGGCTTTTTCTGTGAACAACTGCTTTGTGGAGAAAGGCAGAGGAGAGGGCATTTCAAAAGGAAGCAGAACCCCCCACTCTCACTTCAAGGACTCAGACTCTAAATCATATATGGTGTCTGGAAATGGACTATAAGACAGGGAGCTTAAGGCCCCCCAAAATTGTCAACTGGCAAGCAGCCATTCGGACTGTAATAGGAGGAGAAGCTCCGTGAGACTTCTCCCAGTGACCAGGGCTGAGGTCCCAGGCCAGTAGCCCAGCTCGGTGAGGGGACATCGCCCAGAGTATCCAAGATCACCTGCCCCTGGAGCACCAATGCCTGCCTACTTGCCAAAACCAGTATGCCTTGTGAAGAAGAGGAAAACATTGGAAGGAGCCAGATACACTGGGGCATCCCTCTCATATGCTAAATGAGGGGGCCATGAAGTGAGCTGTGAACTTTGCACTGATCGGGTCATCGTCTGTGTGCAGGAGTGGTCAGCGACCCCATATGCCAGTTGGGGCCACCGTGTAAATTACTGCTATGCCGATCATACCAAAGCCAGTGTGCCAGGTGGAACTGCCGTGAAGATTGCGGCTGTGCCGATTGGGCCAATACCTGAGCACAGAATGAGGACAGTGACCCCGTATGTTAGGGGGGCAGCGAAACAAGGCAAGGAGCGTGGTTTGGGCGGGACCCACGTCGTGAGGATGAGACCGCCGTAGTGACCCAAGCCCTCACTGAGAACCAGAACCAGGGGTATCGAACCCCTAGGCCACCACCTGTGGGAAGAATCCCAGGAAACTTAGTATCGTCGAAGCATCAAGGACTCCCCGCCTCTGCAGGATATATGTGAGGAGCTCAAGGACACCCGACTGCTGCACATTCCAGGCCGCAGGTGAAGAACTTACTGGAGACAGCCGCTGCAGCTTTAGTACCCGCGAAGCAGGAATGTTCAGAGACTCTGGATTTTCAGATCCTGCTTGGTACTGGTAAGACTGCTATAAAGGCCAGGCAGCCTCGGGGGAACTTGCATGCCACATAGTACTTTGGCGCTAGAACACATTTGACTTTAATGAGGAGTGGGGCTCCTGAGACTCTTGACTACTGGTGGGACTTAACCTGAATGTCACTATTATGAATGGGAAATAACTCTTACAACTAGCGAGAGGGAAATGTGACTCAGGAACCTGCCTATAAAACATTAGAGCCCTGACCTTAGAAGACTGTTTGCATTGTTTGTGAATGACATATTTTACTTTAGGTTCATATATAAATACTAATTTTTTCATAAAAGCAAGTGTCTGACTGGAGGTTCATTTGTTGCTGCTGAACTTTTTGAGTTGTGAGCATCTGTTAGTCCCCTAGTGTCTTCCTCTGACCCATACCGGAGAAATATTTGGACTGCTTGACCCACCCTACCACTGTTTCAAGTGCTGAAGGGTTACTTAGCCAGTTGTTTAGACTCTACAGCAGGTTAGGCCCTGGGACATCAGGCATAAAGGTAGTCAATCCCCACAGTTGGGCCCAGTAGCTCCTACTTTCCCCTTAGCCCTCTGAATGAGGTTCCTACACTGTTACTCTTAATCTTTGACGTATCTGTAATTAACACTCACATCCAGCTGAATCCAAATTTACCTGTCTCTTTCCTACCAAAATCATGTGCTCCCACAATGAAATGGAAGCAATGGTACAATACTTTTGGATGATATTAATTAGCCATTGGTGGAATAGATTTTCCTGCCTTAAGGAAATAGGCTGTATTTTGTAGTTGTTTGGGCACAGAGGGGCAGAAACCTTTTGACCACCAGCTCCATTACTTCTACAGAATAGGATATGTTTACAGAAGTTGCGAAACGAAAATCATTTCAAAGATGACCATATCATAATTGGGGACAGGCACAGCTTTTCCAATTGTAAGCAGGCACAACATGAATCAATTCCTTCCTTTATGGCCGAGTTGAGGATACTGGTTTCAACTTGAGTTTGAAGATACTCTAAACAAGTATTAGCAAGATCAACTGATAGTGAATTGTTTTGACAGTCTCACACAGGAAAGAAGTCTGTGCTGCATAAACCATTCATTGGAAGAGACACTTGAGATTGCCAGGGAGATTGAGAAGTCGATCATGCTGTCCAAAGAATTAGGAAGAGGTAAAGTTCTACTGAGAGTGTGTGCTATTGCTTCTGTACCTAAGCAAAATGTTTCTTCTACTGAACTGAGAAGATTAAATAAGAATGTCAATGCTGATGTATGCTTTAGGTGTGATTCGAAAAAAATCACAATTGCTAGTTCCAAGAATTGCCCAGCGACAGTGAAGACCAGCATGAAGTGTTAAAAAAGAAAGAAAACTGGTCACTTTGAAAGGGGTTTTAGAGGCCTCCAGAAAATTGTCTATGTTAATGAACAGAGTCCCCCTTAACAAATAGGATAATCTGAAACTTGACAGCAGGGTGGTTTTACCAATAAAAATGGGTTCTCCTGCTACTTATCAGAAAAAAACAAGGCGAACCTGTATGTGAGATTATCATAGGAAAGGTTCCACTAATAGTTACAGTGGATTCTGGGTTTCCCATTGTATGCAAAAGAGTAGGGCCATATTGATTTGTTACTGCCTGACATTTTCATTCTTGTATTTGGAGGACAAGAAATTGAGATGATGGGTTAGTTTCGAGAAGACCTTAGTTAGAAAGACAGATTGACTAATTCAGAGGTTTATGTGACGAAGAGAGGATACACCATCCTTGGATGGAAGGAACAGAGAACATATGGGATGGTGTTAAAACCTAGTACTGAGTTCTCCGTTTCCTTGATGGACACATTTGTGAATGAGGTGTCTTCTTTACAAGAGGTGATGTATAAACCTAAGTCCTTATTTGAAGACAGACTGGGTTTAAGAGTTTCAGGCATTACATCATTTTAAAGCCAGGCGCAGTTCCAGTTGTACACAAAGTGCAGAGTGTTCCTTTGACTATAAGCGTAAGATTGAAGGAACAATTCGGTAAGCTGTACCTGGATAATGTTGTTAAACCGATCACAATTGACTACGTAAGTAGAGACTGGAAGTCCCTTCTGCGACGGAAGGGCGTTGCCCCTATGCTCAGGGTAGACGACTGTTTCTCCCCATCTAAGCCTGTTGCTGAGAATTAGGTTTCTTTTTGCAGTGAAATGAAATCTTTCCTGGATGTAGTAGCCCTCCTAAAAAATCACCGGGTTAGGGGTAGACCCTCGTCTGTGTGGTTTAATGAAAATTTAAAAAATATGAAATTGGACTGCAAGCATGCTGAAAGGAGGTGGAGACGTAGCTATTCTGATATCGATAAGGCTCCGTGGAAATCTAAGAATCTGAGCTATAAGAAAGCAATAAACATGGCTAAGGCGGAGCACTACTCCTCCTTGATGCTCAAGGCTCCTAATAGCTTGAGAAGTATCTTTAACATTCTAAATAGTTTAACTAGCCCGGAGTGCGCGAAGAACGTGATACCCCCCTCCCAAGAACTTTGTGAAGACCTAGCTAGGTTCTTCAAAGAAAAAATTAATACTATTATCAATGATCTGGGAGGGGGCCAGCATCCCTCGGGGACAGTGGACTTGGAGATGGGTAGAAGCGATAACGCCGGCAGCGTAGATGGCGAGGTCCCTTACTGCCTCTCTGGGTTTGTGCCCCTTGGACTGGATAATTTTGATAGGCTGGCCAGGAGTGTACATTCAGGAGCCCCGCTGGATCCTCTGCCCTTTAAAATCTGGAGTGAATTTAAGGCAGAGCTGTTCCCTACTCTCCGACTGATTTGTAATCAGTCATTGTCCAGTGGGTTGGTCCCAGTACAGTAGAAACATGCAGCGGTGACACCCCTGTTAAAGAAGCCCTCACTTGATCCGGAATGCCTGAAGAACTTTAGGCCCATTTCTCTCTTGCCTTTCCCAGCTAAAGTCGTGGAGAGAGTGGTGAGTAGCACTCTCTCCATGCACTTGGAACAACACGATTTGCTAGAGGAGGTGCAGTTTGAATTCCGGCCAGTTCACGGGACCGAAACTGCTCTGGTGACCGTGATGGACGAACTTCGGACGCGGGCAGACAGAGGGCAGTCAGCGGTGCTGGTTCTGCTTGACCTGTCTGCCGCGTTCGACACGGTCGACCATGGGATTTTGCTGAAAAGACTGAGTGAGGTTGGGGTGAGGGGAACTGCCCTGACGTGGCTGGGGTCATTTCTAGGGGATAGACAGCAAGCGGTATCCCTCCCCCTTTTCAATCTACCTACTCATCCATCACATATGGCGTTCCACAGGGCTCGGCTATCAGCCCTATTTTATTTAATATTTACATGAAACCTCTGATTGCTGTCATCAAAAGGCACAACATTAACATCATTAATTATGCCGATGACACGCAGCTGATCTTCTCCCTTGAAGGGGATCAATCAATATCAACAGAAGTGTTTCACGAGTGCCTGCGTGATACGGCTTCCTGGTTGAAGGAGAACTCGCTGCAATTTAATGCAGATAAGACAGAGGTGCTCTACTGTCCGAGGGACAGAATTCCCTCTGCCTTACCCTGTGCCTTGCCTGGCAACTTCTAGCCAGCGAACACCACGATCATGGTTCAACCGGTCAAGAAGGTGCATAATCTTGCATCTTGTTTGACTCGAAACTCACTCTTGAACTACAGGTCAGGAAAACGGTGACCTGTTGTCTGGCTATTATTAGGTCCCTGCGGAAAATCCTTCATTTGTTGCCATCTCACGCTCGGGGTTTGATAGTTCGTAGTACCATTCTTAGCAGGCTTGATTATTGCAACGCCTTGTTTCTTGAGTCTCCTATGTTTTTGCTTGATAGGCTGCAGAGGATCCAGTCGACAGCTGCCAAATTGGCCTTGGGGTGGCCTAGGAGATCTGCCTCCTCAGTGGCTATGGCAGAACTACACTGGCTTCCTCTTATACAGAGAGTGCAGTTTAAGTCTCTCTGTATAGTGTTTAAAGCTTTACACAGGGTGGGTCCGGTGTCCATGCAGCGAAAGTTCGTGTGGTATGTGCCTGCGAGATGTCTCCGCTCCTCTGCGGCTAAATTGGTGGCAATGCCAAGAGTTAGGAAAGTCAGGGCAGGTGGACGAACCTTTGGTTATGCTGCTGCTAAGCTTTGGAAATCAACTCCCCTTGGAATTAAGACAACTTAGTGACTTGTGTGCCTTCGGAAGAAGACTTAAAACTTGGCTCTTCCCAAAAATTTAGTTGGTCGTCTGGTCCCTGTTTTCACTGTCATGTCCCTTCTTGTGGTGAGTCAATAGCGCCAGGATGCCTTTTTGGTGGTAGTGCGCTTTATAAGTAAAATAAATAAAATAATAAAAATAAATAATAACAATGGATTTCCCCAATGGTAGTGGCCATGAAGAAGTCAGGGGCAATATAGGCTCTGTCGATTTTTAGGCCATTGAATAAACATTTTGGTGGTCTGCGTCCCAAGATTCATGAGATGTTAGGCTGGGTGATCAGGTAAGGATAAGAAAGCCTTTGGGAACCAGAAAAGGTACTTCTAAGTTCTATCCCAAGACCGCGGTGGTGCAAGTGTCGAAACATTCAGTTAAGGTAGAAAATGGGAGATGGAGCAAGAGGAATGTTGCTAAAGTGTATGGTGGTCCAAAAAGCTTGTTGTCAGATGTTGAAGGTTTGTTGGAGTCTACCTGTGTTTAGTTCCCCATATGACATGGGCGGATTTGTCCCTGGCGAGGAAAGAGATAACATTGCTATGGGTGATTGTGTTGTTGCAAACTGCAATGCTTTTTTTTGGGGATGTTGGTGGTACCCAGTCATCATAGGTCACATGAGCGTGGTACTTCTGAGGTGTCGAGTTGGAAAATGAAGGGTTCCTTAAAGACCAAGACAATTGTTGTTAAATTCGGAGGATTCTGTTTTATTATAATTAAATTTTTTTTCCTTACACTTTTTTGGGGCTGATTTATTGTATTGTTCTTCACTATTTTTGTTGCTTTTAGTTTGGTTGTGGTTGGGGTATGAGGAGGGAGGTTTGTAACGGGTTGGAATTGGAATGTTCGCACCATTGCTTAGTGTTCCTCTGTGAAGATTCCAGATTTTTTAGTTACACTGGAGGCCTGGGTTATTGACAGAGGGACTTTTTGAGCTGTGGTCTCTTAACCAAATAAACTACATGAAACAATTTAACAGATTTCTGCCTTTTATCTTCGTTTGGAACACCTCAAATATCTATCTCAGAGCTTAGAATGGAGGGAGCGGATTCAGGAGTAAGAAGCACACCGGAGCAAGTTTTGAACTGGTTCTCGATATGCTTAGAGTAGTTTGACTTTCCCTACAAAGTTGAATGACCTCGCGTGATTTATGCCCGACACTGGAGCAAATGATTATTTTTGACGAACTAGAACGCGTTTGCAGACCAATGCTTCATTTCATTGTTGTCTTATTAGTCTGACCCATGCGCAAGACCGTATGCAAGTCAGTTGTCTGCCAACTCTAGTTTCTCTTGAAGTTCTGTTGCTGGGTTTCTACAACACATTGGTGCATGCTGGATGTCCCACCAGCTGCACACCAAACTCCTCATGATCTGGCACCAAGGACACCCGAGAAGAACAAAACCCTGACCTAGAGCCAACTCTTCCTAGTGATACGAGAGAGGATGCACATACGCTCCTCAAGGTTAATGAACACAAAGGGCCGATCCAGATATGAGTATAGAACAGTCTGAAGGAGTATAGGATGAATGGACATGGGTCAGTTCTGATGAATGACCATCAGATCACCCATTTACAAGAGGAACATTTCTCTAGTTATTGATTATCTAACACGTTTGACATATTTTAGACAAGATAGGGAGTAGGATTTCAAAATGTAAAACCTTACAACATTATCTTTCACTATGGGACAAATGGGAAAAAAATATAGACAATAGAGTGCGATACAATGCGCCACTGTGCTTTCTCAGTTAGGGTAGTCCTTGCAGACCTTTTACTGTTATTTGGCACTTATTTTTCACATGGAGCACCGCTTCCTTAACAGCACCATTCCTAAAACATAAGGAAATATGAGCTTGTCTATAAAGGGGACGTTTCCAACATAAGAGAATTGTAGGAACAAGTTAGCTGTCTGTCAATCATTTTAGGTGCTATTGTAAATGCACACATGTTTTCACAAAAGGACGGTGGTTCACATGCCTACGTCTACTGTGCTGTGACAACATGTGAATATAATCCTTTGGGATATTTGGGACATGTCTTATACTAGAAATAGGGTTTTGTGTGCTTATAGGTTGGATGTGAAGTCCATTTGCTTCTGTTCTTGATTTTAAACTCTCTTGTAATCCTTTAATACAAATTGAAGATTTACTGTTCAAATCTTTTTTTAATAAGTAAGGTGAAATTCACATTGCATATCCTTAAAAATGACTGTACATAAAGAAAGCAACACAGAATTTATAACTGTGACATTCTTCACTAAGTAAATGTAACCCACATCAGTGTTTAAAAAAGAGCTACACTTCTTTTTACACTGGAAATATATTCAGAAAGGGAGTAAATAAGCACCAAATGTGAATGCAGTGCTGCACCAGTTTGACACCAACTTATACGTGCCAGTGTGCCTTTTTTCAACAAGTTGCTGAGGAAATTACTATAAATATTAAAGTTGTTCTGAATTAATAGCCGGCCACATTATCTATGGTTGTTGCAGCTATGGATATAGTACCCACAAAGTTAAAAAACTGACCATCACTAAGCACTAAAGGTAGTTGTGCATTACTTCATTTTGACCAAGATGTAGGTAAAAGTACATAGCATGCCCTTAGCCGGCCGATCACCTGTGGGAAAGCAAGTGAAATATTCACTTCAGGTGATTAAGGCAGATATGGAAGCACAAAGTCAATGTGTTTAATACATGTTTTTAATGTAAGAGAAATTCTCCCTTGGAATAAACCAACGTATAAACGTTATCATATATCCAAAAAACGCATCATACTCACAAATATATCTCAACAGGAGAGAAACTCAACACAATTATAGACTTACAGTTAATCATATAAAAACATCAAAGATATTTTTGTTTCCCGTTAATGTAAACATTCATTAGTAATACAAATTATTAAAAACACAAATTCATATAACATATGTGCAATAGATCCTAATGAAAAATTACAACAAGAGACAACAGCGCGTGATATCTTAAAAAACATAAAAACATTAATTCGATTGAATCTATTACTGTAGAGTCATAACCAATTAGGAAATTCCAGACTCAATAGTTCCTCAAATTTAAAACAACAAGGGCGTTGACGCTTTTCGGTGTGCTGCTAAATAATGCACCACCTTCATAGGACTTTCCAGGGTAAGTGTCTCTTTCTTAGATTTAGCACAAAGGCATATATATCTTATGGGGGTGAACTGGGTAAAGCCAATATAGGGAAGTATGTCCAGTGTCCACTTGGATACTTGAGAATGTGAGTTTGATATTCTAATTACAAATAGATGCACATGATCTTTTGAGTACAAATGTGCGGGGAAGGCAAAACATCATGTTTGTTCATTGAAGAACCGCGGTGGATGTCTGTTTAGACACACACTCTGAGACTGAGGTTTTCCGTACATGGGAACCAAATCGTTTTTATTATTCTGGACAGCATCCATCTCAAAAATAGGTTTGTTGCATGTTCCAACCACAAGTGTCGATAGATACTGTTGTAAAGGTTTGATGCAAACATCGGGTTCTTGATTCCGTAAAGTTCCATACTGTAAGGCGCCTTTGGTGCCGCCTTTTGATTACATCCTACAAATTGAGAGGGACAAGTTACACTCAACTGAGTTATTTATGAGTCCGAAGACGGCCGAACATGAAGTTTTGCCTTCCCCGCACATTTGTACTCGAAAGATCGTGTGCGTCTATTTGTAACTAGAATATCGAGCCCACATTCTCAAGTATCCAAGTCTATAATTGTGTTGCGTTTCTCTCCTGTTGATATATATTTGTGAGTATGATGTGTATGTTCATTCCAAGGGAGAATTTCTCTTACATTAAAGTCATTTCACTGGCACCCTGTCCCTTGGATAGTAGGGCCACACCCTCCTTCTTTTTGAATTTAATACATCTTTGAAACTATAATTTTTCAGTATTCTGGGCATAGACCATCTTATACTGGTAGAGGCTTCTCCCACTATGGCATCTTTCGTGGCATTTGACAGCCTGCTTACCAGTACGGAGATGATTGCCATTGTTTGCAGCAAAGTCCACAAGATGTCCTAAACAATATGTTCCCATAAACAATATGTAATAAAGAAACGAGTCCTTGAAGGATAAAGAAGTCTTTATTCAAGAGTCCACATTCTGCAATGTAAGAGCAAAAGAACACACAACTCTAACAGTGCATGAAATTAAATCTCCAAACACAAAAAGAGGAAAACGTTGCTTAGCTTGATCTACAATATTTCCAGAATTCTTATTTTTCATAGATTCACACACCTGAATTACAGGACCAATTTTTTAGTTTGAATTAATCTGTTTATTTTCCAACTTTACAATTTTCTCTATCAAATCTGGACACTTTAACAAAATCTACTCATCAAAAACCACAATTTGTATAGATCCCTACACAAAAAGACTGTGATTTATAGTTACACATCTATCTTACATCACTCTCAGCTCATAACATTTTCTCCTTCAGACTCTCAACTAGTGAAACATTCATACTAATACACAACTCATTATTCTATGCACACATACACTTTATTTACATTCAATAAAAAAACAAATCTATGGTGCCTGTGAAAAAACGTAATTACTATCACAATTCAAAAATACACACTGTATTTATAGATTTTACAAAAGGCCATCCACATATCCAAAATTCCAATAATATTTCAGAAAGTAGCTTGACTCGATTGGCCTAGAAAGAACGTGGTCAACGCGTTTGTAATTCCCAACATGCGGAATTCTCATCAGGATCAAATAACTCTTTGTTCTTTTAAATGTTTCTCACAAGGAATTTCACTTGTATTCTTTGTCATACGTGAGGTGCAAAGCGCCTGGGGTGGAATGTTGTCTTCTAATATAATGTCAGGATGGTGGTGTCCTGTAGGGCTCCTGAGATTCTTTAGCTTCTTTACTTGATAGGGCTGTCCGAATTCTTATTTCTAGAGGTGCGGTCGTCGTCTTCTTCACCTTTTTGTCTCCGATTGTGCGGTCGTCTTCTTCTTCACATTTTCGTCTCTGAAGTCAATCGGAGACGAAAAGGTGAAGAAGAAGACTACACAGTGCTGTCCCTGCCGAGCTGTAAAATGACAAAAGCCACCTATCACTCCAATATAACAAGGAAGTATGCCAATACTGATATATTCATTTAACACACCTCATGGCATCCAAAGAAGAAAAGAAATTCAAAAATGGGAATTGCTATTTAGTAGCTATTTATTTTTAAAATTCCAAACGTAATACTTAGTACATTATAGATTGGAAAATTGCAGGCGCAAAGTTGAGAAATAGGACACAAAAAGATAAAAACTCAATCACCACTTCAATAGTCACGCATATCACAGTCATCCCACTCACATTCACATTCAAGCATTCAAACAGAAAATGCAGAGATAATTTCCACAATCTTGGTGGAACAATAAACCAGTGGAGGAAGTATAAACAGTCTGCTCTAATTATAACAGAAATTACACTAGTGATTTCGGTCAATAACCAACTGAAATAGTTTTGTCACGGTCAGTTATATTCAAAACACAATTTAGGTGAAAATAAAATACAAAAAATTCAAGTGCGAAACAAGTTAGCACAAGAACAACAAAAAGCAGACTGAAGGAGAAAGGCCTACGCGTTTCGAATCCCTATAACTCAAAAGGGGATTCTCCTCAGGGTCAGAGAGCATTCTGAAAAGTAAACAGAAACAAAAACTAAGTAGATGTTCTTTGTCTAGAGTACAAGAGCACTAACGAGCACTACTACAGCAACAACATCACATAGCTTACTCTCATTAGTAGATGCAAAGCCGAAGATTCCTAAGAGGATAAGAAAGAAAGGAGAAGAAACACATGCTTGGTGTCAATAGATGAAGTGGTTCATAACCAATTAAAAATAACATTAAAGAACCTGTCAAAACGCGATCATTTCAAGGACTAGTAAATATTGTTATACCTTGAGACAAATGCAGGGTCACCAGCTGGGAGGGCGAAGTCTGGTTGTGCACGTAAAATCTAGGGGCAAAGAAAGAACTGGTTTGTGTAACCAACTGCTGGTGTTGGTGGCAGAGTTAGGAACGGGGCGCACTCCAAATCAAACGCGCTCTTACCGGTTATTCCTGTGATGGAAACACGGCCGCAAACGGGGGCTGGAGGTACGCTATGACCAAATCCGGCGCACACAGCTCAAGCGTTGTCCTTTGCCCACTCTGGAATTACAAAGGAGAGTGGTGTTAGCCCACGGTGGTGCTCGTAAACAATCGAGCAAAGACCCCAGGTGGACAAAAATGACGGGGCTTACCGGGGCTTGATTGAATCTTCCGATAAATACAGGCGGCGTTCTTAGAGCACTACTCTCTTGCACATGCGCGGTCGAAGTCAGTACATCGAGCGAGTGAGCTACTGCTTTTAACTCACAATGCTGGGTCAGGGGACGCCCCGCGAGGGAGTCGCCTAATGGAGATCTAATTCTATATGGCAGGCACTGTTTGTCATGGCATGTGGTCTTATATTAATCGAACATAAGGTAAAAAGTGGCTCCAAGGGGCCGATGCGTCTAAAAATAGAACGCAGCACACCACCTACGGAGTGGTCTCTATATGGACACTATGAAATGACGAAAGGGGGTGAATGGAGGAGGGTGGAAAAGATTTTTGGGAGAAATCAGAATGACTTATAATTTATAAATTTAAGACAGTTCATTAAGACCTGTTGCGGCCGTGTCAAATTTGACAATAAGGAGTGCCTCCCTTTTGGATAGTTTGGAGTCCCAATCCCCACTGCGTGGGTCTTTTTCGACCTTGGAGTTGATAGTCCATTTTAAATCACTGATTTGGTGGTTCAGTCTGTTCCAGTGATTGACCAATGGCGCAGTTTCCACTTTGTTTTTGATCCTTGATTTATGTTGGGAAATTCTCTGGCGAGCCTCTTGGTTAGTCTTGCCAATATATAGGAGTCCACTCGGGCATGTGATCCCATAGATGACGAACTTCGACTTGCAGTTGCTGAACGTTTCGTGTTTCCACGATATGCCATTGTGTTGGAATGGAGATCCTTCTGTGGTGGTGGCGCAACATAGGCATGTGCAACATTTGTGGTGCCCTACAATAGGAGTTAAGCTCATCATTTGTCGTAACGTAGGTTGTTTTACTTTTGTAATTGCAGCTCTCACCACATAGTTGGCGATACTGTTTTCCTTTTTAAATGCAAAAAGGGGTGGTTGGTTCAGGCTTTCATCCAAATTTTTTACCAGGTGCCAATTTTGTCCAATGATCTTTTTAAGTTTATTTGCATTTGGACAGTAAGTTGTTACACATACTTGGCGCTTTAGTTGGGATTTATTTCGTCGCTCAAGTAAGGTTTCCCTTGGGGTCCATCTCGCCCGTTTCATACAGTTTCGCACCAATTTTCTTGGATATCCACGATCACACAATTTGGACACCAAATTATTGGCATGGAACTTGTAGTCTTCATTGGATGTACAATTTCTACGAACACGCAAAAATTGGCCGTAGGGGAGATTTTCTTTAAGGCTCCTTGGATGATTGCTTGAAAACAAGAGGGCTTTATTGCGGTCCGTTGGCTTGACAAACACTGGTTTATTGTTCCACCAAGATTGTGGAAATTATCTCTGCATTTTCTGTTTGAATGCTTGAATGTGAATGTGATGACTGTGATATGCGTGACTATTGAAGTGGTGATTGAGATTTTATCTTTTTGTGTCCTATTTCTCAACTTTGCGCCTGCAATTTTCCAATCTATAATGTACTAAGTATTACGTTTGGAATTTTCAAAATTGATTAAAAATAAATAGCTATTAAATAGCAATTCCCATTTTTGAATTTCTTTTCTTCTTTGGATGCCATGAGGTGTGTTAAATGAATATATCAGTATTGGCATACTTCCTTGTTAGACTGTTTAATAGGCTCAGCCTTACTGATTAGAGCCAGCCATTCTTTGTTAGTACAATCTATCACTCCAGGCACAGTACCACAGCTTTGAATTGGCAAAATACCAACCAAACCAACCTGAAATGAATAAAAGCCCCCCCCCCCCCCCAGTGCCCCGCTCCAACTAGAGCTCTTCAGAGAGGCATAACCTTGTCCAGACACAAGGGAGCACCCAGTATAAGTAAAAAAAATACCCTTTCAGGCATAGAGTGACAAATAAATTATGCAAAAAAGAAGCAGAGAACTCTGGGTAGTTCTCAAGTTTAGGTGGAAAGCAGCTCCTGTATAGGATTAGCACAATGCTATCCACGCTGAGATAGAAATGGACAAAGTCTTTTGCCATTTCTACAGCATATTAGTTTTTAAGCATAGGACTAGCACAGTGCTGTCCCTGCCGAGCTGTAAAATGACAAGAGCCATCTATCACTCCAGGCACAGTACCACAGCTTCGAATTGGCAAAATACCAACCAAGCCAACCTGAAATGAATAATATATATATATATATATATATATATATATGTATGATCTCGAGCTTTGCTACGGGGCTACGGGCTCCCTGCCTCACGCCAGCCTGTGTTTTCCGTCAGTAGGCTATGAATGCGAGAAAAGCTGATAGCTGACGTGAAGCGGGCTAAAGCGACTGTCAAAACATCTCTTGAGTCATGCCAGAGAGAGGTGCACTGCGGACGCACTGCATTGCAAGCAGTGCCAGAGAACACAATACAACGTTCTCCTGCTGAGTGCAATAGAGCCTGCATGCTTTATCTTTTCCCGCATCGGCACAAGTGATGACGATATGGTAAGTTGTAAATACTTTAAAAATCTAAGTAATTTTCCTACCAACATCCGGCGCCGCTTCGCATCAAGGCATTCGTACGCCGTCCGTTCTTAGGAGGAATGTGTGTGGAGACCTGGAGACATCTGGTTGTTCTACACAAGACTTTGTTGACCTGATGCACAAAGACGATGCTCAAAGTGCAGTCTGGCAAAGGCTCACTCACCATTAGTATTGCGAGTGATTCTTGAATCCTAAGACACTTTTTGTAACAAGCGATAAACTAATTAGAAACAGATGGCCCCACTAAAACTCGCTCTGTGGAATGACACAAGCGATGAACTAATTAGAAACAGATGGCCCCCTAAAGATAAGAAATTGCTTCACGATAGCCGTGAAGCAGACAATCCAGTCTGGTTGGGCCGGACTGGATTGCCTCCCATTAGCGGTGCCAGGCCTCCTGGAGCCGCCGAACCTTCCATCAGGGGCCAGAGTCGTATTCTCCACCCCCCGCGGGCACAGCAACAGGCCACTTAGAGCCAGTAAACAAGCTCCCCGTCCACACACATACTGTACCGTGCAGCCAGTGATTTACCACCACGCAATTAGCTGTCAGTGCGGAGATCATTTGGGAGTAATAACAAGATTGTCTTTATTTGTTTTTCACACACCAGCATCGACTGCGCGGGCTGTCAGGGTAAGCGTGGCAGTGAAACCCACAGAGCGAAACCGAAACAAATGCCCTGGAAGCAGCGGCAGCGCTTTATAACACCCGAATCCCATCCACGGGGCAGAGGTGCGTCACTCTTTTTCCGGAAAAATTACTTTTCTAATATACATTTTATTTATTGCTTATTCTTCGTTGCTTACCACCATATACCAAGCGTTGCAAAATAAAATATTAAGAGAACAGCATATACAATATTCAATAGCATCTCTCGCAAGAAATAACATGATCAAAGTATATTATCAATTGAACGATTCAAATACGTCTGACCCCCTCTCAGACTAAAATGTCCCTACAAAGCCAACTGTATGTTGTTGTGATTCCCAAATGCTACCCTCGTACGCACAGTATACTCAAAAACGCGGACGCGCAACCACACAAACACATAGAGATAAACGCACCAGATGTAAGCTCACGCAGTATCTGAGATACAAACGGGAGGGTAAATACACGCACACAGATGTTTTGTATTGTATTGTAATTGCAGAGGCGTTGAACGCTTTTGGTGAGTAGCACGCTACTCCTGAACCCATACCTGATTAGTGGTACATTAGTATAGTGAAATATGAAAGTAATGTGAGTGGTGGATATGTTAGTCAGTTATTTGGATTGTGAAGGATAGTGGAGGGATAGAAGAGGGAAAAAGGTTTGCATTTATATAGAGCTTGAAGCCCCTGATGAGGTGTTGAAGCGCTTTTTCGGCAAACAGCAAGCTATGTAGACACTCAGAGATACATAGACACAGAAACAAAAGTCCAGATACCCGCAAACATGCGCAGATATTTGTGCACGCCCACACACCAGCAGTGTAAAAGATGCTTTCTATTCAATGTGCACTTTGGGCGTCATATTTGAGCCTAATATAGGGGTTGTCACACAAATGCAATGCTAACACCCCCTAGGAACACACGCTGGCTCCTGCTGCAAAAAAATAGGCCGTACAAGCCCTGATAGTTCTCTTTTCCTTCTCTCAGACACCGTGCATATTGAGAAGGAACAGGGTTCAATTTATAACAACCGGGAACTACCTAGACTAGGTTCCTGACGTGTTCCTGACATTATTTATGCGGCAAACTGACCGAGCGAGCTGCGTTTAAAAATAGAACATTCCTGTGGTATCGGCATCATTTATGCGCACGCAAAGCTTGAAAGCTGCGGCTTTAAAAATAGAACAGTCTTGTAGCTGTGGAAGTAATTCTTTCAAGTATTTGCATAATTTATGCGGCATGCAAAATCTCCGAGCTGCGGTTTGAAAATAGAACAGTTTTGTTGCTGTGGATGTTACTCTTCCAGGCATTAGCATAATTTTAAGCAACACAATGCTTGCGAAACTTGGTTTTAAAAATATAACAAACTTGTAAAGCAGCACCCCAACCTTGCGAGCAGTGGATTGGATTTAAAAAATAATCCTGTTATGCAGCACTCTAAGCTTCCGAGGTTTGGTTTAAAAAATATAACTAACCTGTAAAGCAGCACTGTAAACCTGCTAACGGGGTTTTTTAAAAGTTATGCAGCATTCTAAGCCTATGAGCGGTGCTTTAAAAAATAAAACAACTTGTTATTCAGCACTCTAAGCCTGTGAGCTGTGGTTTTCAAAATAAAACAATCTTCTTAAGCAGCACTGTAAACCTGCAAGCTTGGGATTTAAAACAGAAGTATCTCGCAGTTGTTACCTCTGCAAAGAGTTGCACAGTTTATACCGGCACTCTACAACAGTCGTTTTTAACAAATACAAAAATGCTGCGGTGGGAAATGTTAGTCAAGGCATTAAAAACATTTCTCGCTGTAAACAGCACTGCAAACTTGCAAGATGTGGTTTTGAAAAAACAAAATCATCCTGCAGGCGTTACTGCAAACAAACTTGCATTATATGTGAATTAAATATAGAAAAGTCCGGTGGATGCATACTATCCTTTCAAATATTTTCATATGCTAATCTATAAATGTGACGACCATTTTTAAAAATAGAACAATCTAGCTGTAGATGTTGCTATGTTTAAGATCGGCGCACTTTACCAATTATTCAATGAACGGGTTTTATCAGTAAAACTGCAGTAGATGTTTGATTGACAAAGATTAACACTATTTATCTATGACTCGTTTTATGGCCTTGGACAATAAAGGAATGCTGTGGCAGTAGATGTTACTCTGTTAAAGAATAGCGCAATGTATCTATTACTTTGGGAGTTGGCTTTAACAGTAACAGAATGCTATAGCTGTATATGTCACCATTTCATAAGTTGATCTATATTTGTTGTGATGATCATATTAAACAAGCATTGGAAATGCAATAGTTCTCGCATTAGAAAAGTTGGAGCTATTGGTCTTGTAAATGACAAATATTTTATTTATGTGTTGGTTTTTAAAATAGCTAAATAGATAGCTTTGTCATTTACAATGCCAATAGTTATAACTTTCGCGAATGTGACACCTATAGCATTTGTAATGCAACATGTTTTGTATTTACGTGACTTAGATGGCAGCTCTGGTCATTAGGCCACATCTCTAGAGAGATGTACGAAGTACTGAGGAAGACAAGATAAACTGCACTTCAATAATGATGTCGAAATTAAGTTAGTACCTCTTTGATCGTTTTACTGCAAAATTGTGAAAATTATGAGACTCTAGTTCAAAACTGTTCGAATTTAGCTGTAGGACAAGGCAACCCAAGAAGTGCCAGTGCAAAGTGTTGGAAGTAACTGTGGCCAAGCATCTACTGTAAACAGAGGCCACGTTGTCAGTAAACTTGGGAAAATATGTAGCCTGGCCCAACATTAAAAGTGTTGCAGTCACTGGGTGTAGGCCATTAAAAAAAACAAGTTAAAAGAAAAGGAGACACGGTCTGGCGGCCGTGAAACTGAAAGCACGGCCGGCCGGCCGTGAAAACCTTTGATGCAGCAGGGGGCGGAGCGGGAAGAGCTGCTGGTGGCACCAAGCTGGGCAACAGAAAAGGAGACACGGCCTGGCGGCCGTGAAACTGAAAGCACGGCCGGCCGGCCGTGAAAGCCTTTGTTGCAGCAGGGGGTGGAGCGGGAAGAGCTGCTGGCGGCACCAAGCTGGGCAACAGATGGCTGGCGATTTGATGCTGTGCACGCGCATTTTAACTCATTGCGCTTGCGCATTGAGCTAAAAGCGCACATGCACTGCATCAAATCGCCAGTCTAGTTAAACTCTGTTTAAGCCCCTATAGTCTCGCAAGCTCAATGCGCATGCGCATTGACAGGCGAGACCTAAAAATATAACAACCTAGCCGTAGATGTTAATCTTTTAAAGATTAGCACAATGCATCTATCACTCTAGAAGGATTGGCTTTAATAATAAAGGAATGTTAAAGCTGTACATGCTGCTCTTCTAAATATGTTTATTATGTAAACAACACACTAAGGTTGCAAAGTGTTTTTTTAAACATAGAATAATTCAGCCGCTATAGATATCACTCTTTCAAAACCCTGCATAATTTATGCGGCACTCCAGATTTGCCATGACAGGGGTGTATAAATCTTGCAGCTGCAGACGTTACTCTTTCAAAGTTTGCACAATGTATGAGGCACCTAATGTTTGTTTTTAAAAACAGAAGACTCTCGTAACTGTAGACGTCACACTTACGATGACCTGCATAAGGTATGCGGCATCTGACCTTGTGCCCTGTGTTTTTAAACTAGTAGAATCCCGTAGCTGGAAATGTTATGCTTTTGACATTTTGCATCATTTTCGAATCCTAATTTTGGGCGCTTTACATAATTTACAAAGCACAATATTTGGGGCTCTCTAAACTGGTGATATGTGTTTTAAAAAAAGAAGACTCCTGTAGCTGGACATGAGATTCCGTTCAAGATTTGCATACTTTAGAGCACTCTGGGATTGCCACCTCGTGGTTGTAAAATGGAAGTATCCTGTAGCTGCAGACGTTCATTGTTCACAATATTCATAATTTAATGGCATCCTAAGTTTGTGAGGTGCGGTGTAAAACCCACGAAAGTATTGTAGCTGGAACTATGACTCTTTTTAAGGTTTGCACCCTGAATGCTGCACTCTGGGCTTTGCCAGCATGTGGTTTCAAAAGCAGAGCTCTCCCGAAGCTGGGGATGTTGCTCTTCCAAAGTGTTGTGTCATGTATGTGCCAAGCGTGTATCTGATAATAGGATAAATTAGTTGTCGGTGCTACTAAAAGACCTGCACACGCATGCAACACTTTATGTTTGCAACCCGGCTTTTCCAAAAGTAAATGGCTCCTGTAGCTGAAGCTTGCTCTGTGGAATGAAACAAGCGATTAACTAATTAGAAACAGATGGCCCCCTAGAAGAAATTGCTTCCCGACAGCTGTGAAGCAGACAATCCTGTCCGGATGGGCCGGTCGAAAAGGGGAAAGGCGTCAACGAAAAAGGCTCTGTTCGTATCGGAGGCCAGCGTTTTACATAACCGCTGACGCCAACCAATGAAATGGAGGGGCGGGGCTTCAAGTCCCCTTCTGAAAAATCCTCATCTACAATATATCTCGCCAGAGCGAGTAGCGCAGCGCATCTGTAACGCTAGGCGAGATCTAAAAAGGCAGCATCATCTTACTTCTATTTCATCTTGCTCGAGCTCCAGATCATCCTTGTTTGCAAAAAAGAGGAAGCGAGGGTAAGTGTAAGAAAAGTAAGACACAATGTTTAAAACAATTACTATCAAGAAGAAAAAACTGGGCAGATTTCTGTACAGAAACATTGTGTAAAATCATCAACAAGGCAAAATAACTTTGAGAACTAGCGGTACCACAGAATCAGAAAGGAAAATGCTTTGGGAGAGTCCTGTTGCCGAGGATCTTGGGGCCACATAAGACAAAATGTTAGATTTCCAGGTAATAAGGTTCCTGGTACTTCTAATGACATTCTCCTTAGTCGGGCATCTCAATCCGTAGTCGCAATCTATAAATTTAAGAGGGTGAAAATATCTATACAAAATAAGTAGTCTCTGGGTTATGGCCAGGCTATATCCTTTGAAAGAAATTGATAGAAAACTGCTGGTTATGGCTCCAGTGGACTAACTGTTTGGAAGCCTAGTCGGTCACACATCGATGACTTAAGAAGCTGTCATTAAAGATGCAACCTATTAAAAAAATAGATTGAGCCTTCAAAAGTTTATCCTGGGCACATCTTGCAGTGAGGGCAGGAACATTCTATTCTGATTCATAGAGTGCATGGCTACCCCAATGGGATTTCACAGCGCTAAATAAGCAGCGGAACTAGAATAGCCAGGTTTTCTATAGCTTTCTAAACTTTGCAAATGAGGCACTAACATGTAGTGTCAGGGAAAGAGTATTCCACAGAGTGGGACCTAGGAAGGCAATAGAACTCCTTCCTTGTCTAGAAGTTTCACTTGTGGTATCACTGCAAGAGTCAGACTGCCTGATGGTAGAACGTGATTAGGGAGCTATAAGTAGGGAGCTAATAAGTAGGCCCGCAACTGCGCAAGGCCTTGTGCATATAGCACAATGCTTTTAACTGGATACTTTTATTAATAAGAAGCTGGTGAAGAGTCCGTAAGTAGGGGAGAGCCAAGATAAAATTTGTAATATGTCCTAAAAGTTGAGCTGCTCCATTTTTCACAATTCAAAGCCGATGCACTGCAGATTTATTAGCTCCTAAATAAACAACATTGCCATAGTCTAAGCTCGAGATAATCAGAGACTGGAAAATTGTCATTTGAGAGGGGGAGCAGAGAGATGTCCTCAGACATTTAAGTGAGCCAAAGTAAGAGGCTGCCACCTTATTTACTTGATGGTCTACTCTATGGTAAGCTTAGAGTCCAGCCAAAAGCCCATATTTTTGACAACGGTGCCAGGGGTATGAAGGAAGGGGCCCCAATTCGTCCAGCCATCATTGTGGACTGCAATGTTGATTACTACTACATTTCAAACAATTATTTCTCATCTATCCAGCGACCTCAACAAGGCAAAGTCTTAGATTAGGTGGACTCAGGCCATCCTGTGCACAGAGAGACAATGATCTGAGTGTCATCAGCATATGACAACAGAGTTAAACCATGTGCCCCTACAATGTCGGCTAAAGGACGGGCATAGATATTGAACCCTCCGACACCCCATAAGGCAACTGAAAAACAGAAGACTCACGAGGCTTCGAGATCACTTAAAATTACTGATCTTACAGGAAGGTACCAAGACTCAACCATGGACACCAATGTCTGCTACCCTCATGAGCAAAACCAGAGGGGGCACTGTATCAACAGCTGCGCTCAAATCCAGGAGGATGTTTGCAGCAGTTCTGCTGCAGTCCAGCATCTGAGATGAGATGCTCATTACCACCTAACAGTGTGGTTTCAGTACTGAAACTCAGACGGAAGCCCAGCTGTCAAGTATGCAGCAGGTCGTGGTCCTCCAGAAATGCTGACAGTTGGTAATTGATATGTTTTTCTAGAATTGTTGCACAGATGGGCAAGAGAGCATATAGGGTGATAATACCCCCAATCTGTAGTACTCAGATTTGTTTTGTTAACCCCTTCGACGCTGATGACGAGCTGGGCTCGTCATGAGGTAGCCTCCTCGCACGCTCATGACGAGCCCAGCTCGTCATGTAAAGTGCGAATAAGTAAATCTCAGCGTACGGGCGGAATTCCGCCCGCACGCATGCGGTTAAGGGGGGGGCATAGCATGTTTCCAGGCCAACAGAACCAGTTCCTCTGATATTGAGGAATTAAACAGGTGAATGAAATGAGGGGCCAGTGTGGAGCACACCATTCTCATGATACCTGGTGGTAAAGGGCTGAGTGGAGCAACAGCTGAATCCCTATCTTGTTCATGAATTATGTGGTTGAGTGGTGGATTGTACAGTGTTGGTGATATATTTGTTCTAAGGGGTCTATGTTTCTTACTGAAGAGTGGCAGAGGTGCCAATGTTGGTTATGGGTCTCCTAAATCCGTCCTCAGATGGGTCCGACCTTCCATGGAAAAGCCCAGTGGGGAAAAAAAGGCCTTTCCAGCTATGAAGAAAGAATACAGAAATGCAGATTTCAACGTTGCTTTTTACAGGATCTAGAGTGGGAGTAGCACATTTGTCATGTAGCCTACAGAAGGCCTAAGCCAAGGTTGCCACTGTGCTCTATAGCTGAGCTTGATGACATTTTTGCCTCTTCCTTATAGCATGAGATCCGAATATTTATTTATATAAACTTTACAGATTAATACTCCCATCCACCATGTGTCAAAGCTCACTAATTACTACTTAGGTTTGCTGATTGTTTTGGCTAAGCCTAGTAAGCAACCTTTGCAGACCTCTTGGGGACAATCATGCATACCAATGTCCTGCGTGTACTGTAACGCATCTAAATGAATTATGGCCATTAGGTGGGGGGCAGTGGGAGTAGCGGAATCTTTGGCTCTCTTTGTAGGCCCTGTCCGCGAACTGGAATACATCCCTGCCTCAAACTCTGATCAGTAAATATATTTTGGGATAGAGAAGTACTTTGACTCCCAGATCCCAATATATATGCTTTTTATAGGATTCAAGAAAGTGGGTGGGTTAGTACATTAAGGCAATTTCCACCACAGTGCAGCCCTATTAACTCCATCAAAGTCTGCCCTGTAGTCAAAGATACAGGCATATTACTCTGAATGCTTACCATTGAAGAACTTGTGTATTGACATTAACATGGCCACAATGTTGTTTTGCGGTATCTCAGTTCCGCCTGAAACAACTTCGATACAATAAGATATATTTTTTATCCTCTCTACCCACCTATTTAACTTGTTTAGTAGAATGTTGGATACTCTTTGGCCTCTATATCTAGTAAGGTAAATAAATCCATAGACGGTACAGTTGGGTTGCCATTTTTTTAATACAGGGTTGAGGAATCGACCCCTTCCATGAGTCTGGTAAAATGTAATAAGGCATGAATGTATGTAAGGAGAGTATAACATATACTTCGGATTGGAGTTAAAAATGGCTGTGGTCGATTTGGCCTCACATAGGCCCCAGCTTGGTTGCCTCTAATCGGTTGAGCAATTTGATATTTTGAGACAGGCAGAACTTTGGAGTTATATATGGGAGGATAGCCCTCCTCTTTATGCCGCTAACATAATAGGGTGTGAATATATTTGTCCTATTATTTATTTATGAGATTATTTTGATTTGGTTTCCTGAAGTCATGGTCAAAGTTGTTCACAAAGTTCTAAAATTTTCAAGCTTCTCAATCTCTTCAGACTGCACAGATGGAAACCCGTTGCTCCTACGTGGTGCTATTCTTTGCGGTGTTTTTGTATATTCTATTCGGGGCATCGCTCCTGGTGAGGTTAAGATTTTAGCTACAGCTCTAACTTTTCGTTTTTAATAGGCACTTTTGCTTTTTAGGGCCCCTTATGTCTCACTAGTGACTTCTATTCCAAATATCTTTCAGTTGGATGGAGACCTCGCCTGTTGGATCTAGGGTGCCTTGTACTAAGCTGACTGTTTACTTCCCTCAGAGCCCATACCTTGAACAGAACCTATTGCAGATTGCACTCTCTCTGTTCGCTCCGACCGTGCCACTAATTGCAACATGGATGTGGCCCGCATCTTATCTGTTTTAACTTCTTGCCAGCCCTGATCACACCGAGTGCTGTACAGGTGTTGCCTTGTATGTAGTATGTATCTGGATTATTTGAGCAGTGTTGTCACTATTTATCCTAGGGTGAATTTCAAACCTGTGACAGTGATGGAAGGCTGGAATCATCAGAAAAGTGATATATGTCATTGACTTACAATTTTAGAAAAGGTGCGTAGAACGTTTGTGGAGCAAACCACCCATTCAGGACTCTTGGCTTCAAATGATCAAGTAAATGAATTAAGCTTTGTCCTTTTGATCAGTAATTTGTGTATGGAGCAATGGGGTTCCAGACCGGGTGGCAGAGAAAGGAATTATCCCAGTTCTAACACCTTTATTGAGATGGCATTTGACCACTCACACTGCCCAGTCATTCCACAGGTCCCACGAAACGAGCTTGGTGCTGTTTTAGTATGCAGATGAACCAGCGACTGGAACTGAAAGGTCCATATCTCATTCCCCAACCCCCTGGACCGTTCAGTCTTCAATCTATGTGACACTAGCAGAGCACGTTGGCAACACTGACCTTTGCTTCTATTAGTCTACACCCCTTGTCGAGGTGTGTCAGGTGCCAATTTGCTTCTTCTGAATGATTGACTGTGATTGGAGGAGAGGGGAGGCGCGGTGGCAGCACGCGTTTCCCATCGTAAAACCAGGTGCACATGTCCAAAGGGCACTGCCTGCCAGAGCTCGGCCCCTCCTCTTTGGTCTCTGTCAGCAGGGTGTTGTGTCAATGCTTCTGTCTGCATTCATACCGAGGACTGGCGGTTTTGCTCCTTCACTTGTTTGTGAGAGCTACCATCCATGCTAAGCAGCTGGCAGTGAAATCCTCTTTGTAGTAGGCAGTCCGCAGAGAAGTGTAGGAGGCGCCGTGGAGAGGTTACTCCTATTTGTAACAGGCCTCCCTGGCTTGCTTACTTGTAAAGCTGGCGTGGTTCCCTCCTAGTGCAGGCATCATGGACTCCTTTATCACAGCCAGAGCACATACCCGTGGGAGACATCAGGGCCGGCCTGAACCCCAGTTAAACCATCCTCAACCCCCTCCAAAGGCTCTGGATTTGTGTAGGTGGTGCAGGCGTCACCCAGGAAGCTTGTGCCCGCGTTGGAGGTATGTCAATGGCATCATCTAATCCCTGATCCCCAATCAGTCGCAGTGGTGTTCTCAATGGAGATCTGTATGTTGACCATAAAATGAAAGAATTCTGCATCAAATTTATGCCAAGTCACCATCACGAAACTTCCATGTGAGATGTTTGTTACTGTTGTTCATGGATTTGCATTTTAGATAGACTCATCCATAAACAGTCATGCTTTTCAGAGATGTCTTGTTCCTCCTGAACTCCCCATTATTTGACATTACTAAATCTGCCAACTTGATTCAGTGAACAGTGCGAATCTTCTGTGCAGCGGTCGCTGCTGGATCTCTTGCATGGAGGACTGTGCAGAGTGATGATGAAAAACGAGGTGTCTGCACTGACTGGCTGTGTGACCCGAGACCCCAGTCTGTCACCACTGAGGCGCTCTAGCTCATGGAGGATCTAGAAATGCTGGTCCTTAACCCAAAGATGCTCTGATACTCTGCAGTCACTGTCAGCGCTAATGGCCACTCCAGCTTTTGAGTCTCTTGAAGCATGGATAAAAGCTGCAGTGCCCAGGATGTTTTGCGAGTAGGGTTTGGACCATGGGCTAGACCACTGGATGAACCTGTCCTTTTGACGGTGACCCCACCAAAGACCCATCTGTGAGCCATTCAATAAGCTGTGAAGTTTCTCCATGCAAGCACGGTTTGATGCTGCTGAGAAGGCATGTCCTCTCAGCCCTTTCTGATGTCCACTCAAAACCTGGTGCTGTTGATGAATGTAGCACCTCTTAGGTTTTGGTACACATTGTCCATTGGGGCGCATTCAGTGCTATTCAGCGGTCGAGCATGTGGTCATCCATGCATCATTCTAGAGGCTGGCACCTTGGCACCGTTGGGATCCCTCCATTCTTCAGGAAACTGCCTGAATCCAGGCTCTTTATGGGTCTTACCAGGGTGGCCTCACCACAGATGAAACTTGTCTGTCCTTCAATTCAGGCTTCGCCCCGCACTCCTGTGCCCTATAAGAAGTAAACGTGTCTCCATGGATAAGTGAAGATATCAAGGGAGTGACTTTCTGGGGATTGTGGCAAAGAAGAGACCTTGAGGACACAATATAAACTTCAGTTTTTTTGTTTATATAACTGTTGGTGTTCCATTGCCATCTCTGCAGGTGAGCACGCAGAGGCCTGAGGCACTCAGTATTAATGCCCCCTTGGCAGGGAAACTAGAAACAGCGCCCGAATACCGCATTCTGGAGTCAAAGCACCCCTTGAGTCAACACAAACACAAAGGAGGAAGCGTACTGCTCGAAGCTGAGAGAACTCCAGAGCTGGAGTCCTCCGCGCTGCAGTGGGCAAAGAATGAGACAATGTAAAGTAGTCAAACTAGGGATTGATTCTTTTCGCCTAAGGTCGGAAAGGTGTCTGGTTGTTTATGGGTATGGGTACGCTACTTGCTAGCTCTTGGGTACTGATTACTAGTCTCATACCAGCTATCTTTTAAAATTGTATTTGCGTATTTTGCACATGTCTTAAAACTGATTACTAGTTTTAAACTCTTGGCACATTTTTAAACAGTCACCTCCTTACCTGCTACACGAAGGGCACTCTCCCCGGTCCACTGCGAGAAGTCTCGTTTGAGTAGAGGGACACCTGGCCCGACGCACTTCCGGTGGAGCGTGAGTTGGCGCTCTAGTTCCCAACTCACATCCATATAAAAACAGATGCCATTCCAAGCGCGCAGCGGACGCGCCGCTGGCGCGCCAAAGGCAAACCTGTCTGCACCCGTCCACGCCCAAACGGGCCCAGGGACCAGTACTCCTGCCCCTACTACCCACTGCAGGCACAAGTATTCAAGCACATTGCTGAAATCCCTGAACAGGCCGCCTGAGCCACTCTGCGCGCATTCAATATCTATCCAAAAAGCAGAAACTAGATGCCCACACTGTAATTTCAAGATCACCTCGCCCTGGGCCTCGCCTCCTTGCCGCAAGACAACATACAAGCTGTTCTTGCTCAACTGCAGATCTCTTACTAAACACAGAACCGAAATCTCAATCCTTCTAAGCGAAGAGGACCCCGAAGTACTCTTTCTTATGGAAACATGGCTGAACACATGTTCAGACCCGGACATAGTCCAAGCCTTACCCCCAGGCTACTCCATCCAAAAAGCGGACAGAGAGGCAGGAAAGGGGGGGGGATTGCCATCATACATAAAGATCACCTATTCTGCCGCTTGACAGATGGTCCGCTATTGGACTGTGAATACCCATTTATGATCAACTTCACCCCCTCCCTCACACTCTCTGGTATTCTAGTCTACCGTCTGCCGGGTACCCCTGGACAGTTCGCAAAGCCATTACTAGAAACAGTAGGGATCCTCGCTAGCCGTAGGGCCAACTTTACCCTTCTGGGGGACTTTAACCTACACTTCAACGACCCCACAGCCTCACTCGCCACAGAACTAGCCCAGGACCTGGCAACATATCAACTCATTCAAAAGGTCTCGCTCCCCACCCATAATAAAGGCCACCTACTCGACCCCATTTTCTCCAACCTTAGTAACCTGGTAGGGTATAAGCCCTCCCCCCTTCCATGGACTGACCATTTCCTTATACCTCTTCTTTGGACACTCCCCCACAAGGCTTCCGGCCTCCCCCTAGCGCTCTTCAATCCGACCCTGGTCCAGACTACCCATAGAGGAATGGACATTAGAACTTAATAGATCGCAACCCAGGCCCACCACGGACTCCACTTAAAACAATAAAATCTTTCACAACTGGATTGAGAAATCCCTCAACCTGGTGCTCCCTAAAGTTTCGACCCAAAGGAAAACGGGCCCCCACCGCTCTCTGGTACACCCCCAAACTGCGTGTACTAAGGCAACATTGCAAAAAAGCAGAGAGAAGCTGGAGAAGAGACTTCCCCCCCCACAAAAAACAAGAATATAGATCGTCCCTACGTCAGTACAAATCAGAAATCAAAACTTTACAAGCCTCCTTCTATTAGGATAAGATCTTAGCAGCAAGCAACTCCCCCCGAGAAATTTTCCGCATCGCCACTAAATTCATGAAGAATCCCGGCCCCACGACATCCCCAGACTCCTCAAATCACCACTGCACTGAATTGGCAAACTTCTTTCGCTCCAAAATCCAGAAAACCCTCACTCACCTTCCTCAAAATGACCAGATCAATCTCATTAGCTCCACAAATGAGGGCCCACTACATGACAAACTATAACTTAGGACCATCCCACTTTTAACTCTGGATTCCTTCCTCACCCTTCTATCCTCATTAAAAAGTGGCTCTCCCCTACACCCCGCTCCCCCCAATATCCTGTCATTGGTTGGACCTACCATTGCCCCTTTAGCCACCGCACTTATCAACACCTCCCTCAAGACTGGCACAGTCCCTACAGAGTGGAAAAAAGCAATGGTCTGCGCCCTACTAAAAAAAAACAATCTAGACCCCACAGATCTGGGCAACTTCCGACCCATCTCTCTCCTGTCGTGCATCAGTAAAATAACAGAAAAACACATGAACCGCACCCTCTCAGCATTCCTCGAAAACAATGGCGCCCTCCACCCCTCTCAAACTGGATTTCGGCCTGGCCAGGGGACGGAAACCGCCATATTGTCAGTGGTGGAGGAAACAAGGAAAATCTTGGACGCAGGAGGCACAGCCGCAATCATCCTCCTCGACCTCAGCACGGCATTCGATACGGTCAATCACCTTCTCCTGAGTTTGAGTTTGAGTTTAAAATTATTTGTAAAAGCGCGCGTACACCGGCGGTTTCTTGGCGCTACAACTGACAGACTACAGAGGAGAAGAAAAAAGGGGAGGGGGGACCGTTGGAGATTTATTCAAAGGACTTCTTGAATAGGTGGGCCTTGAGTTGTTTCCGGAATTGTGAATACAAGGTGAGGGATCGAATTTCCAAAGGAAGAGAGTTCCACTGGGACGGGGCCAGAGTGGAAAATTTAGAGCCTCCCCACTTCTTTGTTCGAAAACGTGGAACCATAAGAAGGGCCTGGGAAGAGGAACGGAGCTCTCTACATGGAACATAAGGGGTAATTTCAGAGGAGATAAAGGCTGGGGCTGAACCTAGACGAGCAAGGAAGGCGATGGATGCGATCTTAAATTGGACCCGGGCTCGTACAGGCAGCCAGTGTAGGGACTTCAGGAGGGGGGTAGAGTGATGAAATTTCGGGAGGTTAAAGACCAGGCGGGCCGCCTGGTTCTGTATGAGTTGGAGACGCCGTAAACTATATGCAGGAATCCCCGCATATAGGGCGTTACCATAGTCCAGGCGGGACACCACCATGGCCAAAATGATAAGTTTAAGGGCAGAGAAGGAAAAAAAACGGGACACCCTGCGTATAGTACGCAGTGCAAGAAAAGAAGCAGAAACCACAGAACCAACCTGGGAGTGAAGGGATAGTTGGGAATTAATTTTAATGCCAAGGGTTTTAACTGAGGTAGCAGGAGACGGGGAGGGGCCAAGAGAAGGGGGCCAAAACATAGGAGTCCAGGGGCTGGATGAACCACCTGTCAACACCAACTCTGTCTTGTCAGGGCTGAGTTTAAGGTGGTTTTGGCTCATCCAGTCCCGGATATAAAGCATAATAGATTGAAAGTTAGAAGCAGAGGAGGGAGAAGAAGACAGGTCAAAAACAAGCTGGAGATCGTCCGCGTAATTAAACACGGCGACCTCCATTTGTTGCAGGTACACCGTCTCAATAGAGCAGGAGTGTTGGGAACAGCACTAAACTGGCTACAGTCCTTTCTTGAGGGTAGATCTTCCAGGTCTTCCAAAACAATCATACATCACAAACGTTGCCATTAGGGTGTGGAGTCCCATAGGGCTCCTCGCTTAGCCCCACTCTTTTTAATGTTTATATGGCCCCCTGGCAGAAATAGTGTCCCCATTCGGAATTCACCTGGTGACATATGCTGACGACACGCAGTTGGTCGTAGCCCTTAGCCACTCCTGCCATCAAGCTAAAAGTCTGCTACCCTGTCTGGAGGAAGTAGTGTAAAATGGATGAGTCTCTCCCATCTGAAACTTAATGGGGAGAAGACGGAAATCATGATACTGGGCGACCATTCGAGCTCCGGCCTAAATACGCTCTGGCCACTCTCAATGGGACCACTGCCCACCCCCAAAACAGAAATAAAAAGCTTAGGAATCTGGTTAGACAAGAACCTCACCTTCAAAACCCAGGCAAGAAAGACAGCCTCCTCACGTTATGGCCTGCTTAGAATTATTCGTAAGATCCTTCCCCTTCTCCCCCCAGTCGCCAAAAGATTAGTCACCCAGGCCCTCATCCTGTCCAGACTGGACTATGGCAATGCCCTCTATTTAGGGGCCCCAAAGAAGTCATTTCCAAGCTACAGGTCATACAGAGTTGGGCCGCAAGGCTGCTCACTGATACCCCCGCCCGTTGCTCAGAAAAACCAGCCCTTCAAAGCCCCCTGCATAGCATATAAGTCCTTGAACAACCACGGACCTCTAATCAACAGGGACATGATCAGCCCTTACAGAAAAAACAGGTCACTTCGCTCTAACCATCTCCACCTTGCAACAATACCCAGGATAAAAAAGGCCAGAAGCGGAGGCAGGCTCTTCTCACTTAACGCCTCCAATCTATGGAACGCCCTCCCACTACACCTGCGGAGTGAACCTGACCATCTGAAATTCCGTAAACAACTGAAGACCTGCCTGTTTATATAGACCCCCTCCTCCGTTCTTCCCTTCGTACCTCCTCAGCGCTGGGACGCCCCCGGGTAGCCATGCGCTCTATAAATGTCAAATTCAATACAATACAATAGATGTATGCTTGGCTTCTATTCTGTTGAAATGAGCCAACGGGGTTTCCCCTGCCTGGTTCAACTTCCAAACCCCACTTTCCAGGTTGTGTGAGAAGTACTGCCTCTTCGAGTTGCGGCAACAAGCGGCTGTTGTAAATCTCCTGCGATTCTGAGCTTGCATTTCCAAGAATCTGATTTTGTAAGGAGCTGCTCTAACCAACAGAGAAAAGTCTCAGAAATAAATATCTGAGCACCAGGACATAACTAAACACTAGTGCTACTCCCAGCTTTTCGATGAAGGGGAAATATATTTTATTTATTGTATGATTCAAGCTCTGAAACAGATTGCACTGAAGGAGCTGGCAGGGTAAATTAATATGGCCTATTTGGGACCCTGCGAGCATTCTGCCAACCACATTAAGGCAAAGCTCAGCCTCAGATCAAACATCAACACAATCCAAAATGCAACCAGATGGCTAGATGGGCACCCAAGCACTCTTACTCCCACCAGGTAATGAAAACTCGCACACTTGCCAAATGGCGGACTGTGCAGACCAGGAAACTACCTAATAAAATCAGTCACCCACAAACAGGAGGAGGCGCACGACTTATTAAAGCAGACATTCACCTCACAGAGGTACACTCCTACTCTCTTTACTTTCTGTACATCTCATCAAGCCTAACCAAACTGGTCTGCGATGGAAACTAGGGCTCCCCAAAACTGTGTGATGTCACACCATTGGGAGATTGAGCCCTTTATAATGCCACCTGACAAAAACTATGTGCTTTGATTATCCAGTACATTTGGCTCTGTCCTGTTCATTTTTATTAAGAAAAATGTGTGCGTGTGTGTATGTTGCAATTTATAGGCAGGCACTTGTGTGATATTCATGTACTTAACCCGTTGATTTCTGGATTTCCTTCCAAATGGAAGAGAACATATGCTTATGCCATTCAGCATACCACCATCCAGAGGGAGATTGCCATTTTCAGGCAGAGAAGTTATAGGTCCACCCAGCAGCTATGATCAAAGAGAATGTGGGCTGGTGTTGCCACAAAATGGAGCTACACAACCCTCACACCACACATGAGCACAGAGGAGCTGGGGAAACAAGAAAAGGCGAGAATACTCTGGACATAGAGATGAAACCAAGAGCTTATCACAGCTAGACTACGCACAGTGGAAAAGGTGTACACTGCTTCTGCACGTGTTGCACTTGTTGTCTGGGAGAGGATACTACTATTGCTGCTACCAGTTTGCGGAAGTTCTGGGCAAGCCACTGAAAGCCATAGCTGGGCTCGAGTCAGAAGCCTGGCTCTGGCTCAACTCGAGGTCCTCCTGGAACCTTGAGCCCAAAACGATTTTACAGAAGATGATATGCCCTACTGACCAACGCTGCTGACCATGTACAAGGAGGAGCCAGGTTCGAGTTCCCGCCTCCATTTAGCATCCTATAAATTGCCCTGCTCTGTAAACCTAAAATGCGTAACCTAATCTGTGTATGGTCTGGAGCCTGTCCTTTGAAAAACTGTCCAAAATAAAATATGGAGTCTTCCTGTCACCCACACTCTAATCACACCCTCCAAACGTTAAGGACAAATAACTAACCTTTGATGTTCGAGAGAGATATCCATATAGTGGTTGAATTGCAAAGTGTGAAACCGGAAAATCGGTGCTTATTCACTGCTTTATTGCTTGACCAATCTGTGTGAGACTAGACAAATACTTGATTTTAGCGAGATCTTTTTTCAATTCATTATCACATGTGAGAGCACCATCAAATATGTGAGTTCAGCATGTGTGCTATACAAAATCTCTCTTGTGTTTGATTTAATAGCCTCTAAAGTTACTCCACCTATACTAAGAACCTAGGTCATGTAAAGGAAGCATTGACAACTGACTTAGCTTTTAGCCCACTAATGGCATTGTCATCAGGAAGGTTTCTTGGTGCATGTTTAAGCCTTTGAATAAATGCTTGTCAAAGCAGAGATACAATCTACTGTGCTAAGGTGAAATACATAGACTTTTTGAAGGTTGAATAGATTATCATATTTTACTTGATGCTTGTTGTGAGAAGTTGGCCTGGTAGGGGATGTTTCCAATTCTGGAACCACCTACTACCTGACCAAACAATCCCTTATGGTGTCTGGTTGTAAGTCAACCTTATTAGACAAGCTATCCTAGGGGTAGCATGGACTAAGCAGCCTAAAGGCTTAACTTAAGAGGTCGTGTTAAGCGAGCTGTTTTACCACATACAATCCTGTAATACCAAATGAAAGGACACCACACAAGTATATATTATAAAAATATATGTGTTTATTACTAAAAACAATCCCCAGTATTCTTTATGAATAAAGGGGCACAAGCGTTAAATCAAAAGCACTGTTTAAACATACAAAGTTGCACAATTATGGATGAGGGCAGGGGGCCACTCGAACCATATACTAAACAAGTGGTATAAGAGAGGCCACTCGAACAGTGGTTAGGCCTAGGGCCTAGGGAATCGCTGGGAGCAGTCAGGACAAGCAATGCTGAAGTCGGGAATGGCCCTCGGGATTCGGGAGATGTGCGGAAAGCGCACGCATGCACCAATGTTAACCAATGGTGCGTAAAAGTCAAAGAGTTAAAGTTAAAGGACACTTCCGCTGAACCTAGAGATACAAAACTTAACACACAGACCCTAGAGGTGTGCACCAGTGTGGGAACACCGGCGGAGCAAAGTTACCTCACCCACAGGAAGCGGGTGCATAGGGTCGAAGTGGCGTCGGGTTTTGACACGCAGGCTCTTGGTGCTTGAAGCTGAAAGGGCTGCAGGCGGGTTGAAGATGAAGTGTCCGGTGGAGTCCAAGGGTGGACTCAAGTAGAAAAGTACCTGAAAGCAGAGGGGACAGAGTCTGGGTCACTCAGCAGTGACCAGGGTGGAACCAGGACGGAACCAGGCAATGTCGGGCGCAATCAGGTGGTCGTCGAGGAGCTTCTCTCCGCTGTCACGTGGGCTCTGGGGCATCTGCGACGTCCAGGAGCAGGTCACGATCTGTCCCACGCAGGCTCTCACCGTCGGTGCAGTCGGCTTCCGGTTTGGAGCAAACAAGCCTTGGTAAGAGCAATCCACGCGGGATCGGAAGATTGCTTCTCACTCGGACCAGGAAGGTCAGAGTCGGGGCTCCTTTTCAGGGGAGCTGGTGTGGATCTGGAGCAACCAGAATCACAAGTCTTCTTTTGTAGTTCGTCGGCACAGGGACCACAAGCCAGCTGGCAAGTGACCGGGCCAACGCGTTGAGCCAAATCGTGCCAAAGGGCCCCACGCAGCACTCGTCGAGTGTGGAGGGCTGAACTTCGGCTCAGGAGTAGCTCAGGGTGGGGGCTTCTCAAACCCCGGTGCACAGCTTCGAGGGTCACTCGTGGGCTGCACGGTCAGCGTCTCGTGGTCAATTCAAGATGGCGTGCCCCACGCTTCCGGTCGCCTCCACGGGTCTCAGCTTTGCAGGGACTGTGGATCGGGCTGTTAGAAGCTGGGCAGGCTTGATCTCGTCGATCTCAGTCGCTCGAGTTCCGGCGGGAACTGCAACTAAGTAGACGTCGAGGGCTGGATGGTGCCTGCTGCTGCAGGGTGGTCACTCCTTGACCACAAGGGAGATTCTTCGGGCTTCCAAGTTGAAATGGGAGTCCAAGGGTCCAGAGTTTCGTTTCTAATGTTTCTTCCAGGAAATCTGAAGTGCATTGGCACTGCTCCCACTCTTATTCCAATCTGGGGGGCGTGATTACCTGCTAGGTCCCCTCCTATGGGTGGGACCCAGGAAGTGGGTGGATACACCCCCTTCCTTTGATCCAGGCCGCCCTGGCACGAGGGCTGGAGTGCCCCAGAACCGGTTTGGCCGGATTATGCAAGGGGCAGCCTTGTGCGCCCCAAGCAGTGTCTGGTTTCTTTCAAACCTCCCTGCTACAATACACTATCTCCTGTCTGGAGGGCGGTGACACCCTCCTGTGACAGGAAACCCTTTGTCCAGGACCCCCTTGACTGAGTTTCGGTCAGCTCCAGGGGTCCAGACATTTGTCTGTGGCAGAGGCATCCATTTTGTGGATCTTAAGGTCTTTGGAGAAATCAACCGCATTAAAGTAAAGTAACATGTCTTACCCCTCTAGAGGGGTGGAATGCCATCCCCGTCGCCAGAACTGGCGAGGGGATGGTATTCCAAAGCGTATGACACCTTACACGACATGTTTTGATAAAGCCAAACCAAAGTTGCTAAATAACCGCGAGGATTATAAGGCACTTAATAGTATATGGTATGGCATTATCCTGAAACAGCTTAGGGATTTGTTCCCGACGGCTGCAGACAGGCTCAGCTCATGCTAGAGCTCCATCTCACATAAAACCACGCACTCAGCCTCCAGGATTGATGAGGCCTTTCTATAGGAGTGGCTCACAGGTTTACATGTGTCCAGATATAGGTTTAGACATAGGTATACTATATCTAAGCAAGGGGTGTGTACACCACCTTACCCCAGCTGAGTGATCAGCCAGTTGTGTCAATTTAAGAACCAGCCAGGGGTGGCAAAAGATATGCTGCAGCCCCTGGTAGGCCTTAGTGGCTCCTATGCCCTGTGCACCTATAGTGCATTATACAGGGGCTGACAAGGAGTCCATTTCCAATTGGTATGTGCCTATAGCACATGTGTCATTAATTTAGTGAGAGAACAGCAGGCTGGGGGTCTGATCAGCAGGCCCACAGCCTCAGTAGTCGAAAACCAGTGAAGCAAAAAGCAAAAATTTGGGGTGACCATAGGATAGCAGACCCTACTCTCCTACACAACCCCCCCCCCCCCAAACGCAGGGACATTAAACTAACCTTGACCAGATAAGTCTTCATGTTCTAAGTGGAAGTACCTGGAGAGACCATCTGCATTACCATGGTCAGTCCCTGGGCGGTGCTCCACTGTAAAGTCCATCCCCTGTAGGGAAATGGACCACCTGAGCAGTTTGGGATTTTCACCCTTCATCTGATTAAGCCACAAGAGGGGCTTATGGTCTGTTTGCACCAGGAAGTGAGTTCCAAACAAGTAGGACCTCAACTTCTTTAATGCCCAAACCACAGCAAAGGCCTCCCTCTCAATGGCTGACCAACGTTTTTCTCTTGGGGTTAGCCTCCTGCTAATGAAAGCAATTGGCTGGTCTTGACCATCTTGATTAAGTTGTGAGAGTACAGCTCCCACCCCCAACTCAGAAGCATCTGTCTGAACAATGAACTGTTTGGAGTAGTCAGGACTCTGTAGGATAGGTGCAGAGCACATGGCCTTCTTCAGGTCTTCAAATGCCTTCTGACAGCTAACTGTCCACTGAACCTTTTTTGGCATCTTCTTGGATGTCAAGTCATTTAATGGTGTCACTATAGACCCATAGTTCTTCACAAACTTCCTGTAATACCCAGTCAGGCCCAAGAAGGCTCTGACTTGTGTCTGGGTAACTGGAGGAGCCCAGTCCTGTATGGCCTGGATTTTGCTTTCCAGTGGCTGCACCTGGCCTCCACCAACTAGGTGGCCCAGGTATACAACCTTACTCTGCCCTATCTGGCACTTAGTGGCCTTGATAGTTAGGCCTGCCTTTTGCAGGGCCTCCAAAACTCTCTTCAGGTGGATCAGGTGATCCTCCCAGGTGGAGCTAAAGACAGCAATATCATCCAGATAAGCTGCACAAAAGTCATCCAACCCAGTAAGGACTTGGTTCACCAACCTTTGGAAAGTGGCAGGTGCATTCTTCAAACCAAAGGGCATTACCACAAACTGATAATGTCCACTAGGGGTAGAGAATGCTGTCTTGGCCTTTGACTCCTCAGCTAGTCTGATTTGCCAGTAGCCAGCTGTCAGATCGAATGTGCTCAAAAACTTGGCAGAAGCCAATCTGTCAATGAGCTCATCTGCTCTTGGAATGGGATGAGCATCTGTCCTAGTGACAGCATTGAGACCCCTGTAATCCACGCAAAACCTCATTTCTCTCTTTCCATCTTGGGTATGAGGTTTTGGCACCAGGACTACTGGGCTGGCCCATGGGCTCTCAGAGGGCTCAATCACTCCAAGCTCTAACATCTTTTGCACCTCAGCCTTGATGCAGTCTCTGACATGGTCAGGTTGCCTGTAGATCTTATTCTTGACAGGCAGACTGTCACCAGTGTCCACAACATGGGTACACCAGTCAGTCTGGCTGGGTGTGAGTGAAAACAAATGCCTGTGGGCCTGCAAAACTTGTCTGCAGTCCATCTGTTGCTGGTCAGTGAGGCTGCCTGCCAAGGCTACTCCATCAACTGAACCATCATCAGGGTTCTGGGAAAGCAGGTCTGGGAGAGGGTCACTCTCTTCCTCCTGTTCCCCATCTGTGGCCATGAGCAAGCTCATGTCCTCCCTGTCCACAAATGCTTTCAAGCGATTCACATGGATTACCCTGTGAGGGCTCCTGGGTGTTCCAAAGTCTACCAAGTAGGTGACTTCCCCCTTCTTCTCAAGAATAGGATAGGGTCCACTCCATTTGTCTTGGAGTGCTGCTGGAGCCACTGGCTCCAGTACCCATACCTTCTGTCCTGGTTGGAACTCTACCAGCACAGCCTTTTGGTCATGCCAAGCCTTCTGCAATTCTTGGCTGGCCTCCAGGTTTTTGGATGCTCTTTCCATGTACTTAGCCATCCTGGAGCGGAGACCAAGTACATAGTCCACTATGTCTAGTTTGGGCTTTTTGAGAGGTAACTCCCATCCTTCCTTCACCAAACACAATGGACCTCTCACAGGGTGGCCAAACAAAAGTTCAAAAGGGCTGTAGCCAACCCCCTTTTGTGGGACCTCTCTGTAAGCAAAGAGCAGGCAGGGTAAAAGAATGTCCCATTTCCGCCTGAGCTTCTCTGGTAATCCTTTTATCATGCCTTTAAGGTTCTTGTTAAATCTCTCCACAAGCCCATTGCACTGTGGATGATATGGGGTGGTAAACTTATAGTTTACTCCACATTCCTTCCACATTGCTTTCAGGTAGCTGGACATAAAATTAGTCCCTCTATCTGATAGTACCTCCTTAGGAAAGCCCACTCTTGAGAAAACTGCAATGAGGGCCTTTGCCACCACAGGTGCTGTGGTGGTCCTTAGGGGAATAGCCTCTGGGTACCTGGTGGCATGATCCACTACCACCAGTATGAATCTGTTCCCAGATGCTGTTTGGGGTCCATTGGACCCACAATATCAATTCCTACTCTCTCAAAGGGGACCCACACCACAGGTAGTGGTATTAGGGGGGCCTTTGTTGTGCCACCTGACTTACCACTGGCTTGGCAAGTGACACAGGAGCGACAAAACTCCTTGACATCCTCTGACATGTGAGGCCAGTGAAAGTGTGGAACAAGCCTGTCCCACGTCTTGTTCTGGCCTAAGTGTCCTGCAAGGGGAATATCATGGGCCAAGGTAAGGAGGAATCCCCTAAACTGCAGAGGTATCACCAACCTCCTGGTCATGCCAGGCTTGGGGTCTCTAGCCTCTGAGTAAAGGAGTCCCTCATCCCAATACACAGTATGGGTACCTTGGGCATCCCCAGCAGCCTCAGCAGCAGCCTGCTGTCTGAGGGGTTCAAGGGAAGGGCAATCTAATTGAGCCTGCCTCAGGTCTGCCCTTGAGGGTCCCCCTGTCCCCAGAAACTCAACCTGGTCAGGTTCAAGCTCCTCAGGAACAGTCTCCTCTTGGACTGCAGAATCAGTTTCCTCTGAAACCTGATCCTCAACCTGGGGCAAGGTGGAAGGCGAGGCCTTTCCTCTCTTGCTCCTTCTCTTGGGTTGTGGCTGGTCTATTGTCTCAAGATCCACCACTGGTTCAGGAAGGCACTTCTTAGCCTGAGCCCTTGTCATGGCAAGGACATGCTCTGAAATCCCTAGCATTTCTGCATGAGTCCTGTACTCCACTTCTGACCATGCTGAGCTTTCAAGGTCATTGCCCAACAGACAGTCTACTGGTAGGTCTGCACTCACCACAACTTTCTTTAGGCCATCAACCCCTCCCCAGGAGAAGTTCACAACTGCCACACTATGGGAGGTAGTGGAGTTGCTGGCGTTGGTTACTAGGTAGCTCTCTCCTAGTACAATCTGTCCAGGGTCCACAAAGCCAGGTGTCACCATGGTGACACTGGCACATGTGTCCCTGTATGCTTGAGCCAGTTTCTCATTAATTAAGGGAGTCTGCCTGTATTTGCCCAGGTTAGTGGGGCTTACTGCAGTGGGCAACTCAATGTCCACATCATACAGGAGAACTGCCTGTGTAGGGACTCTGACTAGGCCAGATCCTACTTCAATACCCAGGGTCAACCCAGCTACACCCTTGGACTGTGTTCCACCACTGCTTACTGTACTTGGGGTTGCAGTTGCTTTAGGAGCTGTAGTGGTGGGAACTGGATTTGCCTTGGTGCACTCACTGCCCCAGTGTGAAACTGATTTGCAGGTATTACACCAAGGTGTCTTTGGACCTTTGTTCTTCTTTTTCTTGTTACCATTTTGGGAACCACCCTCCTTACGATTAGTTTGGGGGCCTGAAGACTTCTGGTCTTTTTCTTTATCTTTCTGATTCTGATTACCACCCTTCTGGTCTGTTTTCTTCTGGTCACCACCTTGGTTCTGGGGTTTCTGCTTAATCCTTGTTCTGACCCATTTGTCTGCCTTCTTTCCCAATTCTTGGGGAGAGGTCAGATCAGAGTCAATAAGGTATTGATGCAACAGCTGGTTTGTACAGTTATTAAGGATCTGTTCTCTCACCATAAGATTGTACAATCCTGTATAGTCTGAAACTTTACTTCCCTGCAACCAACCCTCCAAAGCCTTAGTGGCACACTCAACGAAATCAGTCCAGTCTTGAGTCTGTGCTTTCTGGGTGTCTCTGAACAACAACCTGTATTGCTCAGTGGTTAAGCCATACCCTTCAATGAGAGCACTCTTCAAAACAGAGTAGTTTTTGGCATCCTCAGGTCTAACTGTGAGGAGCCTGTCCCTCCCTTTCTCAGAAAAGGAGTACCACAAAATTGCAGCCCACTGACTCTCAGGAACCTGCTGTACCATGCAGGCTCTCTCAAGAGCAGTCATCCATTTGTGGATGTCATCCCCTTCTTTGAAGGGGGCCACAATTTTAGTCAGGTTTCTATTGTCATAGGCCCTGTCTTTTTCTCTTGGAAAATTGCTGCCACCAGTGACATCTAAGCCACTTAATTTCTGCTCTCTTGCCAAGGCAAGTCTAGCTTGAGCCAAGGCTACCTCCTCCCTCTCTATCTGGAGTTTGACAGCCCTCATTCTGGCCCTATGCTCAGCTTTTTGAGAAGCACTCATGCCTCTCTCTGAGTCTCTGGAGGCACTAGAAATATGAGAGTCCCCTGATGGAGATCTCACTCTTCTGTTGCCTGGGAGAATCACACGTTGGGTTCTGGGGAGGGGCAGGCCCTCTCCATTCCCCAGTAGGTCCAAGTTGGCCTGGCTAAGCCTACCAACTGGAACCTGGCTACCCTGATCCTGTACTTCCAAGTCCTCAACCTCTGAGTCCTCATCTTCATCATCCTCCTCCTCTTCAGGGGGATCAACTACAGGGGGGTTCCCTCCATTTCCTGTTTCTAGGGAAGCTTCCTTCACTTTCTCTAAGTCATCCTGTTCTAGGATGTCTACCAGGATTTGGCAGGTGGGGTTTCTGCCCCTTTTTAACCCTCTTGCTTTGCACAAGGCAATCAAGTCTCTGCGGGTTAACTTGTCATATCCAAAAGTTGCCTGGGTAGGGTCAACTGTCACAGGACTAGACCCTGAGGCCTTTCCTGTGTCAGACATGGTTACTAGTGAGGTGTAAGTGGTGCACTTACCTACACTAAGTGTTTTCCTACTGGACCTTGCTAGTGAGTTGTAGTCAGGGGTGTGCTACTCCCTTCAACCTACAACTACTAAGTTCAGTAGAACTTAATATGCTAAGCTTTTGATTTTATATGTACCTAGAGGTACTTGATGTGATCTTTCAATTTGATATAAAGATTGCAATGGTAAAACAACAGCAAGCTCAAATCCGCACCGCTGCTCACCAATGTGAGAAGTTGGCCTGGTAGGGGATGTTTCCAATTCTGGAACCACCTACTACCTGACCAAACAATCCCTTATGGTGTCTGGTTGTAAGTCAACCTTATTAGACAAGCTATCCTAGGGGTAGCATGGACTAAGCAGCCTAAAGGCTTAACTTAAGAGGTCGTGTTAAGCGAGCTGTTTTACCACATACAATCCTGTAATACCAAATGAAAGGACACCACACAAGTATATATTATAAAAATATATGTGTTTATTACTAAAAACAATCCCCAGTATTCTTTATGAATAAAGGGGCACAAGCGTTAAATCAAAAGCACTGTTTAAACATACAAAGTTGCACAATTATGGATGAGGGCAGGGGGCCACTCGAACCATATACTAAACAAGTGGTATAAGAGAGGCCACTCGAACAGTGGTTAGGCCTAGGGCCTAGGGAATCGCTGGGAGCAGTCAGGACAAGCAATGCTGAAGTCGGGAATGGCCCTCGGGATTCGGGAGATGTGCGGAAAGCGCACGCATGCACCAATGTTAACCAATGGTGCGTAAAAGTCAAAGAGTTAAAGTTAAAGGACACTTCCGCTGAACCTAGAGATACAAAACTTAACACACAGACCCTAGAGGTGTGCACCAGTGTGGGAACACCGGCGGAGCAAAGTTACCTCACCCACAGGAAGCGGGTGCATAGGGTCGAAGTGGCGTCGGGTTTTGACACGCAGGCTCTTGGTGCTTGAAGCTGAAAGGGCTGCAGGCGGGTTGAAGATGAAGTGTCCGGTGGAGTCCAAGGGTGGACTCAAGTAGAAAAGTACCTGAAAGCAGAGGGGACAGAGTCTGGGTCACTCAGCAGTGACCAGGGTGGAACCAGGACGGAACCAGGCAATGTCGGGCGCAATCAGGTGGTCGTCGAGGAGCTTCTCTCCGCTGTCACGTGGGCTCTGGGGCATCTGCGACGTCCAGGAGCAGGTCACGATCTGTCCCACGCAGGCTCTCACCGTCGGTGCAGTCGGCTTCCGGTTTGGAGCAAACAAGCCTTGGTAAGAGCAATCCACGCGGGATCGGAAGATTGCTTCTCACTCGGACCAGGAAGGTCAGAGTCGGGGCTCCTTTTCAGGGGAGCTGGTGTGGATCTGGAGCAACCAGAATCACAAGTCTTCTTTTGTAGTTCGTCGGCACAGGGACCACAAGCCAGCTGGCAAGTGACCGGGCCAACGCGTTGAGCCAAATCGTGCCAAAGGGCCCCACGCAGCACTCGTCGAGTGTGGAGGGCTGAACTTCGGCTCAGGAGTAGCTCAGGGTGGGGGCTTCTCAAACCCCGGTGCACAGCTTCGAGGGTCACTCGTGGGCTGCACGGTCAGCGTCTCGTGGTCAATTCAAGATGGCGTGCCCCACGCTTCCGGTCGCCTCCACGGGTCTCAGCTTTGCAGGGACTGTGGATCGGGCTGTTAGAAGCTGGGCAGGCTTGATCTCGTCGATCTCAGTCGCTCGAGTTCTGGCGGGAACTGCAACTAAGTAGACGTCGAGGGCTGGATGGTGCCTGCTGCTGCAGGGTGGTCACTCCTTGACCACAAGGGAGATTCTTCGGGCTTCCAAGTTGAAATGGGAGTCCAAGGGTCCAGAGTTTCGTTTCTAATGTTTCTTCCAGGAAATCTGAAGTGCATTGGCACTGCTCCCACTCTTATTCCAATCTGGGGGGCGTGATTACCTGCTAGGTCCCCTCCTATGGGTGGGACCCAGGAAGTGGGTGGATACACCCCCTTCCTTTGATCCAGGCCGCCCTGGCACGAGGGCTGGAGTGCCCCAGAACCGGTTTGGCCGGATTATGCAAGGGGCAGCCTTGTGCGCCCCAAGCAGTGTCTGGTTTCTTTCAAACCTCCCTGCTACAATACACTATCTCCTGTCTGGAGGGCGGTGACACCCTCCTGTGACAGGAAACCCTTTGTCCAGGACCCCCTTGACTGAGTTTCGGTCAGCTCCAGGGGTCCAGACATTTGTCTGTGGCAGAGGCATCCATTTTGTGGATCTTAAGGTCTTTGGAGAAATCAACCGCATTAAAGTAAAGTAACATGTCTTACCCCTCTAGAGGGGTGGAATGCCATCCCCGTCGCCAGAACTGGCGAGGGGATGGTATTCCAAAGCGTATGACACCTTACACGACATGTTTTGATAAAGCCAAACCAAAGTTGCTAAATAACCGCGAGGATTATAAGGCACTTAATAGTATATGGTATGGCATTATCCTGAAACAGCTTAGGGATTTGTTCCCGACGGCTGCAGACAGGCTCAGCTCATGCTAGAGCTCCATCTCACATAAAACCACGCACTCAGCCTCCAGGATTGATGAGGCCTTTCTATAGGAGTGGCTCACAGGTTTACATGTGTCCAGATATAGGTTTAGACATAGGTATACTATATCTAAGCAAGGGGTGTGTACACCACCTTACCCCAGCTGAGTGATCAGCCAGTTGTGTCAATTTAAGAACCAGCCAGGGGTGGCAAAAGATATGCTGCAGCCCCTGGTAGGCCTTAGTGGCTCCTATGCCCTGTGCACCTATAGTGCATTATACAGGGGCTGACAAGGAGTCCATTTCCAATTGGTATGTGCCTATAGCACATGTGTCATTAATTTAGTGAGAGAACAGCAGGCTGGGGGTCTGATTAGCAGGCCCACAGCCTCAGTAGTCGAAAACCAGTGAAGCAAAAAGCAAAAATTTGGGGTGACCATAGGATAGCAGACCCTACTCTCCTACACTTGTTTCATGATTTACACACCAAATATTTTCAAAGCTCGACTCCTGCGCAGTCTCTTTGAGCCACAGCCAACCCTTGGCTAGGCTTTCTGTTAATATGTTAACATCCATGTGATTATCTATGTGTGTGATGGGAGATTTGTCTGCTGCTATATTCCATCCCAGTTTTCTGTGTGTGGGAAGCTTGTTACGAGGCTCTGTAATACATGACCTGTGGGAGACAGCAGGTACTTCTATTCCCCATGCTGTACCTGTGTATGTGTCACAAAGCTTGCACTGCACTGTTTTTTGTGTGTGAGAAGTTTGCATTAATGCTGCAGCTTGTGTGCGTGCGTGCCCATGTGAAATGAGCTTGCACTGCTGGTATCTACACTGCACTGGTTTTTGTTTGTGAGAAGTTTGCAGTGCTGCTGCAGCTTTTGTGCGTGCGCACGCATGTGAGGTGAGCTTGCACTACTGGTATCTACTGCACCTGTTTTTGTGTGTGAGAAGTTTGCACTGCTGCTACAGCTTACATACGAGTGCATAAGAGAGGCGAGCTTGCTCTGCTGGTATCTGTACTGCAACTGTTTTTTGTGTGTGAGAAGTTTGCATTACTGCTGCAGCTTGTGTACGCGCATGTGCATGTGAGGCAAGCTTGCACTGCTGGTATCTATACTGCACCTGATTTTGTGTGAGAAGTTTGCATTACTGCTGCAGCTTGTGTGCGCACACGCATGAGAGAGGCGAGCTAGCACTGCTGGTATCTGTACTGCACCTGTTTTTGTGTGTGAGAAGTTTGCACTACTGCATCTTGTGTGCACGTGCATGCGAGAGGGGTGCTTGCACTGCTGGTATCTATACTGCACCTGTTTTTGTGTGAGAAGTTTGCATTACTGCTGCAGCTTGTGTGCGCACACGCATGAGAGAGGCGAGCTAGCCCTGCTGGTATCTATACTGCACCTGTTTTTGTGTGTGAGAAGTTTGCATTACTGCTGCAGCTTGTGTACGCGCATGTGCATGTGAGGCAAGCTTGCACTGATGGTATCTATACTGCACCTGTTTTTGTGTGAGAAGTTTGCACTGCTGCTGCAGCTTGTGTATGCACATGCCCATGTGAGGCGAGCTTGCTCTGCTGGTATCTGTAATGCACCTGTTTTTGTATGTGAGAAGTTTGCATTACAGCTGTAGCTTGTGTGCGCACATGCATGAGAGAGGCGAGTTTGCACTGCTGGTATCTATACTGCACCTGTTTGTCTGTGTGAGTAGTTTGCATTACTGATGTAGCTTGTGTACGCGCATGTGCATGTGAGGCAAGCTTGCACTGCTGGTAACTATACTGCACCTGTTTTTGTATGAGGAGTTTGCATTACTGCTGCAGTTTGTGGGCGCACATGCAAGAGAGAGACGAGCTTGCATTGCTGGTATCTGTACTGCACATGTTTTTGTGTGTGAGAAGTTTGCACTGCTGCAGCTTGTGTGCGCGTGCATGAGAGAGAGGTGCTTGCACTGCTGGTATCTATACTGCACCGGTTTTTGTTTGTGAGAAGTTGCACTGCTGCTGCAGCTTGTGTGCGCGCATGTGCATGTGAGGCGAGCTTGCACTGCTGGCATCTATACTGCACCTGTTTTTGTGTGTGAGAAGTTTGCACTGCTGCAGCACCTTGTGTACGTGCATGCACATGTGAGGCGAGCTTTCTCTGCTGGTGTCTGTATTGCACCTGTTTGTGTGTGCGAAAAGTTTGCGTTACTGCTGCAGCTTGTGTGCGCGTGCATGAGAGAGGCGAGCTTGCCCTTTTGTTATCTATACTACACCTGTTTTTGTGTGTGAGAAGTTTGCACTGTTACAGCAGCTTGTGTACGTGCATGCGCATGTGAGGCGAGCTTGCTCTGCTGGTATCTGTATTGCAACTGTTTTTGTGTGAGCAGTTTGCATTACTGCTGCAGCTTGTGTGCGCACATGCATGAGAGAGGGGAGCTTGCACTGCTGCTATCTATACTGCACCTGTTTGTGTGTGTGAGCAGTTTGCATTACTGCTGCAGCTTGTGTACGCGCATGTCCATGTGAGGCAAGCTTGCACTGCTGGTATCTACACTGCACCTGTTTTTGGGCGAGAAGTTTGCATTACTGCTGCAGCTTGTGTTCGCACACGCATGAGTTAGGCGAGCTTGCACTGCTGGTATTTGTACTGCACCAGTTTTTGTGTGTGAGAAGTTTGCACTGCTGCTACAGCTTACATACGAGTGCATAAGAGAGGCGAGCTTGCTCTGCTGGTATCTGTACTGCAACTGTTTTTTGTGTGTGAGAAGTTTGCATTACTGCTGCAGCTTGTGTACGCGCATGTGCATGTGAGGCAAGCTTGCACTGCTGGTATCTATACTGCACCTGATTTTGTGTGAGAAGTTTGCATTACTGCTGCAGCTTGTGTGCGCACACGCATGAGAGAGGCGAGCTAGCACTGCTGGTATCTGTACTGCACCTGTTTTTGTGTGTGAGAAGTTTGCACTACTGCAGCTTGTGTGCGCGTGCATGAGAGAGGGGTGCTTGCACTGCTGGTATCTATACTGCACCGTTTTTTGTGTGTGAGAAGTTTGCACTGCTGCTGCAGCGCGTGTACGCGCATGCACATGTGAGGCGAGCTTGCTCTGCTGGTATCTGTATTGCACGTGTTTTTGTGTGTGAGAAGTTTGCATTACTGCTGCAGCTTGTGTGCGCACACGCATGAGAGAGGCGAGCTAGCACTGCTGGTATCTATACTGCACCTGTTTTTGGGCGAGAAGTTTGCATTACAGCTGTAGCTTGTGTGCACAGACGCATGAGAGAGACGAGCTTGCACTGCTGGTATCTATACTGCACCTGTTTTTGTGTGTGAGAAGTTTGCACTGCTGCAGCTTGTGTGCGCGTGCATGAGAGAGGGGTGCTTGCACTGCTGGTATCTCTACTGCACCGTTTTTTGTTTGTGAGAAGTTGCACTGCTGCTGCAGCTTGTGTGCACGTGTGCGCATGTAAAGCGGGCTTGCACTGCTGGCATCTATTCTGCACCTGTTTTTGTGTGTGAGAAGTTTGCACTGCTGCAGCTTGTGTGCGTGTGCATGAGTGGCGAGCTTGCTCTGCTGGTATCTGTATTGCACCTGTTTTTGTGTGTGAGAAGTTTGCACTGCTGCTGCAGCTTGTGTGCCAGCCTGCTCTGTGTTGTACCTGTTGGTGTTCACTGAGCCTGCTCAGTAGCTGAACCAAGCGTGCAGGAATGCTATGTAGATGCTGCTACTGTTTCGCTTATACACTGAGCGTTTTATTACCATTTACATCTTTCTTTGACTTATGAATTTAAACGACGCAAATAAAACTTAGTGGTGGGTGGTTCCCCGTTTCTTAAAAACAAGTCCCCTCTCTCATCTGCGGTTTTGACTTTGTTTGTCGAGGTACCTTTGCTCTCCTGCCCCCAGAAGCTGTCAATGTGTAACCCGGGGACGCCAGGCAGGCCCCAAGCAGCAGGAGCCGGTATCCGAGGGCGGCAGGGGATGGGAAGGCCGCAGGTAAGGAGTGTACGTTGATGATGAAATGGGTGGGAGATCACCGAAGACATGACGGGGAACTGTTACAACACCCACCTTTTCAGGAACGCGACAGTGAGATGCCAATCGCGAGCGGACAGATGGTTCCCAGGATACGAAACTACGTATATTTGACGTGAAGTTTACAAAATGTTTGCTCCCTACTACTTATTTAGAGTGAAGTTTGCACAAACTTCTCCTGCAAAAATATAATTGGTTGGATCTTTTTCCCCCCAAAAACAAGACAGAATTGTTTAAGAAGCAATCCTAAGTTTTAAAAATGTATCCAAAATTATTTTCAAACTTTTTTTATAAATAATTTCACAATTTTCTTTTGGTGTCTTAAATTATTTAGGAGTCATAAGTGTTAAATATGTTATTTAATCTTCAAGTGCATTCACTGTTGAAAAAGTCAAACTTTTCACCCACAAGTAGAACCTTCGTTTGAAAAAATGACTACAAATTCTGATTTTAATGCTGTTTTCGTTGCCAGAGTGGAAGATTTACACATGGGGAGGTTCACAACACACAACATCCATGTGCTTCACTGAATGGAAATCAATATGTTGAGCAACATGGCACACTGTATACATAAGCACACATTCACTGGGGAATGTTGCATGACCCAAAGAACATACAGACTGTCATCGTTGCTTATCCCTAGTACACAACAAATTCACAGCTACAGAGCCGTGACTCACTGTTCAGAATCATCCACTAAAGAACTTACAGACCATTGATCTACACAGATGATGGTAACAAGACCATATGACTGCAATGCTGGGGATACTCACATCCATGGCAACCTCATTTGCAGCTCGCCATGCACAGGTGTCAGGGAAGGTCACTAGACTGAGCCTTGCCTACAGTCACTTGTAAAAGAACCTCTGCCTGTCACTTAATATCATCAAGCACAATGGATACTCAACTGCTCTAAGATCATGTCCTATTGACAATGAAATATGATTTGTAATTTGAAAAATATTTCCCAGAAGACAATGGTCAAGAAATAAAATTGATTTCTGTGAAAGATGTCATGTTTTTTTCTGTCAAAGAAAGTCTTGAAAATCATATTCAAGAAATTGAAAATGACTAAAGTACTTTAGCCACCAAGTAGGATGAAAACACTTATTATTTATTAATTACATTTATAAGGCGCATAGCTACTCGAAGGTTTCCCGGCGCCATCGGACACAGCGCTAAAGAAAGAAAAACCATCTACTTGTTAAATAGCCAAGTTTTTAGGTCTTTGCGAAAGTTATTATAACTGGTTTCGTGCCGGAGCGGGCGGGGAGCAAATTCCACAATGAAGGGGCCAGGTAAGAGAAAGAACGGCCACCCATGCGCGTCCGTTTGACCCTGGGGACTAGAAATTTGGCCTGAGAGTAGGATCGAAGCAGGCGTGTTGAAGATAGGAATTGGGCTAAGGCACTCAAATACAGAGGCGCTGTGCCCATCTTGATCTTATGCATGTAGCATAGGGTCTTAAATTTGGCCTACTGCAATAAAGTGCCCCTTTTTGTATGATCACTCCCCAAATTTCTGGACTAATGATGCTGTTTTTTTTTTTTATTCTGAAGTGCCGTGGGCCCTGCTGACCATGCCCCAGTGCATGTGTCCTGATCCCTCAAACTATGTATGCCATTGGCTAATTGCTGATTGACACTTACCTATAATTTCCTAGTATATGATCCAGAGTGTACAAGGGGCTAGTAAGTTAAATGTCACTAGTGGTCTGCAGCACTTATTATGCCACCACTACAATGACAAGATGAAAACAGGGCTCTACGAGTGCCAAGATAAGCTAGTCGGGCAGCTTTTAAACTGCCAATCGAGGGGCAAAATAATTTGCCTGTTCAAAACCTTCCTTTTTTAATACTAGTAAGACACCCCTAGGGAAGGCCTTAGTAGCTCACAAGACAGGGTGCTAAATATTAACAAGGGCATGTATCTTTTATACTTTACTTATCCTGATGGTGGAAAATCAAAATTGTCGTTTTCACTGTAGCAAGGCTGTTGGACCCATTGGCCAACATGGAGTTTCACTCGCCTACACGCTCAGTGATAACTTCCATTTGGGACCACTAAACATAGTCCTGCAAGGTTTCAAATTAATCATTACATTAAAACCGACATAATATTGAAGTCAAATTTAAGATACATTTTAATACCAAGGTAACTTTAGAAAGTCACTGCTTTCTTGCCCCAAACCTCTAGTAGCCACTTTTGATTAACTGCAGGAGTTTTAACCTGAGACAGCCTGCTGCCCTCCCCAGAGGTAGGGAGCACTCCCAGAAAGGGGAAGAAAGGGTCTGCCGGAGAGAGGATGTTTGACTTCTTCCAGCCAGGATGGACCAAGGGCTGTAACCGTAGATGACCCAGCTTCAAAAGGGATACTCCCTTGGAGAGGCAAACATGAGTCACACCATAGCTTGACCGTTTCTTTTTGTGGGTAGACAGGCTGGCATCTCGTCCAGAGGGGGAAAACCCATAGCATTACCGTTTTTCCAGGAGAGTGGCTCATTAATCTGAAAGAGACACGTTAGTGATAGATTCATTACCTTAGAATATCCCCAGGCGTCAGACTGGATCCAGAAAATTTTGCGTAGCAATACCCCTGCGCGCCGGCAGGCGTCGTCCGCGGCTCCGCGTCCGTCGTCGGCGTCGTTAGCGCCGGAATGACGTCGTCGGAGTACTTAGACGCCGCCCATGCGCGCTGACGTCAGTTCTTCTTTTTTCCGCGCCAGCTAGCGCAGATCCGGAGAAGCTCTACCCCTTAGTCTTTTTTGACTAAACTTTTCGATCTTTTGATAATTTTTTCTACTCGAGTCTTCGACTCCGACGGTGCCGGTAGGGATGCCCGGGTTCAAACCCTGTTCCAAGTGCGACCGACTGATGTCGGTTACCGACCCTCATCGCCGGTGCCTGAAGTGTTTAGGCCTCGACCACGACGACCGTACCTGCTCCGACTGTCGGGCCCTGACGTCGAAAGCTAGGCGGGAGCGGTCCCGCAAGCGGCTCGAGCTCCGGCAGTCGGCCCCGTGCCGCTCAAGGTCCCGGTCCCACGGGAGGTCGAGGGACCGGTCGCGGGGTCGGAGTCCTCGCAGCTCCGGGAGTGGACATCGGTCATCGGGATCCAAGTCCTCAGGTAAGAGGCATGAGAGGTCGGAGAGGCGTCATCGTTCCTCCGACCCACCCTGACGCTCGCGCGATGCGGCCGGGGGTTTGGGTGACACCACCCACGCGGCTCCGACTGAGTCGCAGACGTCTCCACCTGCCCCACACCTTCCGGTCCCTGGGCATGGTGCGACGCCGGAGGAGGTCGAGCGGTACCTCATGGCCATGAGGTCCCTCCCTCCTCAGCCGGGTCCCGTGGCGCCTTCGGGCCCAGCCACCCCGGCTGGAGGCCCTAGCGGGTCGGGTGTTTCGGCCTCGACGCCGTCGGGTGCTTCGGCCCCGGCGCCGCCGGCGACTTCGGTCCCGGCGCCGCAGGACCTCACCGGATCCTCTTCCGGATCCGGGTCGTCGCCGGTCGACCTCACGACCTCACCGGCCCTGCGGGTGTCACCCTTGGCGCCCCTTGTGGACGCCGTCCCCAACGTTCCCTTCGGTCCGACTCTGGCGCCGGAACGGCGCCGCTGGGCGCCGCTTCCGACGGCCTTTGGAGATTTTTATTTCCATGAGGAGGCCTTGTCTGTTGAACCTGTTCTACAGGAGATGGGTGATGAGGGTGATTGGGAGGGGTCTGCTGACCCTCTGGCAGAGGAATGCCAGTCTCAAGAGGACTGGACATATGAGCTTGGGGAGGTCAGTGGTATTGACACTTCGCCAGACACTGGATTTGTCTCCCCTCCCAACGTGGCTACGGAGGAGGGGGCTGCTTACAGTATAGTGTTGACGAGGGCGGCCAAGGCCTTAAACCTTGAGCTCCCCGTCGCGGCCGTGAGGACTAACCTCCTCACTGAGGTCCTTAAACCGCAGGCAAGCTCCAGTGAGCCACTGCTGCCGTTTAATGAGGCCTTGGGTGACGTTCTTGTGGGCACTTGGTCCAAGCCCGCCTCAGGTCCGCCTGTGGATAGGAACGTGGCCAGACGCTACCGCCCGGCTCCGGGCGACCCATGCTTTTTGTCCACCCATCCCACCCCCAAGAGCTTGGTCATCCAGGCCTCTACTTCCCAGACCGCATTCCCGACGGCCCCGCCCGATCGGGAATCCAAGAGGTATGAACAGTTCGGGAAGAAAGTAAAATCTCGTCCATGAGTTTTGGGACTGCGGTCTGTCAATACTGCATGCCTCTTGGGCCGCTACACCCACACCCTGTGGGATACGGTCGCGGACGTGCTGCCACAATGCCCCGAGGAGGTCCGGGCTAAACTCGTCCAAGCCCTTGCAGAGGGTCGAGATGCAGCGCGATATTCCATCCGGTGTGGGCTGGATACCACGGACTCACTGGGCAGGGCGATGGCAACGACGGTGGCGGTTCGACGCCACGCCTGGTTGAGGACCGCCAACTTTTCGGCCGATGTCCAGTCCACTCTTCTGGACATGCCGTTCGATGGCTGTCGCCTCTTTGGCGACAAGGCAGACCATACGCTTGAGCGTTTTAAGGACTCCAGGGCTACGGCCAAGTCCTTGGGCCTCTCGGCCCCACGCCAGCAATCGGGTGCCTTTCTCTCCTTTCGTGGCCACGAAGGGGCGCCCCCACACGAGCTGCCAGCCACGCACCGCAGAATGTTCAGCAGGGCGGTGTTGGCCGTGGAAACCGCCGTAACGGCGGTCGGGGACAGCGGCGAGCCCAGTCCACACCTCCCTCCGCAGCACCTGCCTCAAAACCTTCCTAGTCCGTGTTTTCAGGCCCATGTGACGCCAGTGGGTGGCAGGGTTCGCCATCACCTCTTCCACTGGCGCAATGTCACGTCGGACGGGTGGGTGCTGCAAATCGTCCGAAGGGGCTACTCCCTCCCCTTCGAGGCGACCCCTCCAGCCATGCCACCGCAATGCCACCGAGTATCGGGGGATCATTTGCGACTTCTGCAGGAGGAAGTTACGGCCCTCTTGGCCAAGGGGGCCATCGAGCGCGTTCCTGGGCCAGAAGTAGGGTGTGGTTGCTACTCCCACTACTTTCTGGTACCCAAGAAGGGCAAAGGGGGCCTACGCCATATCTTGGACCTACGGAACGTCAACGGCTTCCTCCGGAAGGAGAAGTTCAAAATGCTGACACTAGTTCAGGTCCTAGCTGCCCTGGACCCAGAAGACTGGATGGTAGCGTTGGACTTGCAGGACGCTTATTTCCACATCCCCGTCCTGCCGGCCCACCGGCGCTACCTGCGGTTCACGGTTGGCCACGAGCACTTTCAATTTACCGTGCTCCCCTTCGGCCTTACCAGCGCCCCACGGGTGTTCACAAAGGTGATGGCGGTGGTCGCGGCTCATCTGCGCAGGTTAGGGGTTTCAGACTTCCCCTACCTTGACGACTGGTTGTTGAAGGCGGGCTCGCCCCAGACAGTCGTCAGCCACCTCCAGACGACGGCAGACCTCCTGCATCAGCTGGGGTTCACCATCAATGTGCCAAAGTCACACCTGTGCCCCTCTCAGAAGCTCCTCTTCATCGGAGCGGTTCTCGACTTGGCGCAGTTTCGGGTTTATCCTCCCGAACAGCGGGTCCAGGATTTTCAGGCTATGATTCCAATCTTTCAGCCTTTATCCCGGGTATCGGTCAGGTTGACGCTGCGGCTTCTGGGGCTGATGGCCTCCTGCATCCTTCTGGTGCATCACGCTCGGTGGCGGATGCGGGCTCTGCAGTGGGACCTGAAGTTTCAGGGTTCTCCATCAATGTGCCAAAGTCACACCTGTGCCCCTTTCAGAAGCTCCTCTTCATCGGAGCAGTTCTCGACTCGGCGCAGTTTCGGGTTTATCTTCCCGAACAGCGGGTCCGGGATATTCAGGCTATGATTCCACTCTTTCAGCCTTTATCCCGGGTATCGGTCAGGTTGACGCTGCGGCTTCTGGGGCTGATGGCCTCCTGCATCCTTCCAGTGCATCACACTCGGTGGCGGATGCGGGCTCTGCAGTGGGACCTGAAGTTTCGGTAGGCCCAGCATCAAGGCAACCTTTCCGACCATGTCCTGATCTCGGAGGGCACTGCGAGACAGCTGCAGTGGTGGCTCAGGGACCGCGATTGGGTCAGTGGCAGATCCCTCTCCCTTCCCCAGCCGGAGCACGTAGTTGTGACGGACGCGTCCCTCCAGGGCTGGGGAGGCCATATGGGAGAGGCGGAGATCAGAGGCCTCTGGTCTCCGGCGGAGTCCCAGCTCCATATCAACCTTTTGGAGCTGCGGGCGATTCGTCTAGCACTGAAGGCATTCCTCCCCTCTGTCCGGGGGAGTGTAGTGCAGGTGTTCACGGACAACACCACCGCCATGTGGTACTGCAACAAACAGGGCGGGGTGGGGTTGTGGACCCTTTGCCAGGAAGCTCTGCGCCTCTGGCAGTGGCTGGAACAGCAGGGCGTGACCCTGGTGGTTCAACACCTGGCAGGTTCTCTGAACGCCAGGGCGGACGAACTCAGCCGCCGGTGCATGATGGATCACTAATGGCGTCTGAACTCGGACGTGGCGCAAGGCCTCTTTCAGCAATGGGGAGAGCCTTGGTTAGATCTTTTCGCCACCGAAGAGAACGCGCAATGTCATCAGTTCTGCGCGTTGGAATTTCCAAGGCGGCACTCGCTCGGCGACGCTTTTCGTCGCGTGTGGAGTTGCGGTCTGTTATACGCCTTTCCGCCTATACCACTTCTGCCCAGAGTGCTGAAGAAGATCAAGCGCGACCGGGCACAAGTCATCCTTGTGGCTCCGGACTGGGCACGAAGGTACTGGTATCCAGAGCTACTCAGTATGTCAGTCGATCCCCCGGTTCGTCTGCCTCTTCAGGAGGACCTTCTGTCACAGCAGCAGGGGACGGTCCTCCACCCGAACCTGTCCAGTCTCCACATCCATGCTTGGAGATTGAGCGGCGACAGTTGAGGCCATTTGACTTGCCTCCTGAAGTCTGTAATGTCATTCTGGCAGCCAGGCGTCCCTCCACTAAGTCGGTATACGCCTGCAGGTGGAACAGATTTGTGGCATGGTGCACAGCAAAGGCTGTGGATTCTCTTGCTGCCCCTCTTTCAGAGGTTCTTCTCTTCCTTCTTTCTCTTGCCCAGCAGGGCTCTGCTCTGGGCACTATCAAGGGCTACCTTTCTGCCCTTTCAGCCTTTCTAAGGCTGCCTGATCAACCTTCTTTGTTCAAGTCCCCTATTGTAAATCGATTTCTGAAGGGCATCACACATACATTCCCTCCTGTTCCGTTTGTGATGCCTCAGTGGGACTTGAACCTTGTTCTTACGTTTCTGATGTGCGCTCCCTTTGAGCCACTTCACAACTGTCCTCTTCGTCTTCTTACCTTGAAGACTGCCTTCCTGGTTGCCATCACCTCTGCCAGGAGAGTGAGTGAGCTCCAGGCTCTTTCTTGTACTCCTCCTTTCCTTTCTGTCCATCCGGACAAGGTTGTGTTACGTACTAAGCCATCTTTCCTGCCCAAGGTTGTCACGGCCTTCCATATCGGGCAGTCTATCACCTTGCCCACCTTCTTTCCGCCACCGCATCCCTCTAAAGAGGAAGAGCGGTTCCACCGTCTGGACCCAAAACGTGCGCTTTCATTCTACTTGGATCGCACACGCCAGTTCCGGGTGGATGACCAACTCTTTGTTGGTTACGTGGGTGCTAAGAAGGGGAAAGCGGTGTACAAGCGGACCATCTCGCGGTGGATCATTTTGTGTATCCAGGCATGCTACTCCTTGGCTAAGAAGGAGCCCCCTGTTGGATTGCGGGCTCATTCCACCCGGGCCACGCGACTACAACTGCCCTGGGCCGGGGAGTGCCCTTGCAGGACATTTTCCAAGCAGCTACGTGGGCCTCGCTGTGCATGTTTGCAAGACACTACTGCCTGGACAGTCAAGTCCGGAGGGATGGCTTCTTTGGCCGTTCCCTCCTCCAGGACTTTCTGGTGTGATTATTGGTTCGCAGACCCACCACCGGGGTTGGTATTGCTGGGGTATCTATTCTAAGGTAAGGAATCTATCACTAACGTGTCTCTTTCAGATGCACAAGTTACTACTTGTGTAACGATATATCTGTAAGAGACATTAGTTAGTGATAGATTCCTTACCAACCCACCCATCCTCCTCGTTCTGCGAACCGATATCTAGGGTTAAGGTCATCCCCTTTCAGGGCCCTAGTTTCATGGCACCAGTGTTGGTTCTATCATGGCTCTGCGTATCTGGCGCGGAAAAGCTGTGTATCAGAACTGACGTCAGCGCGCATGGGCGGCGTCCAAGTACTCTGACGACGTCATTCCGGTGCTAACGACGCCGACGACAGACGCGGAGCCGCGGATGACGCCTGCCGGCGCGCAGGGGTATTGCTACGCAAATTTTCCGGATCCAGTCTGACGCCTGGGGATATTCTAAGGTAAGGAATCTATCACTAACTAATGTCTCTTACAGATATGTCGTTACACAAGTAGTAACTTGTGCTGCTGGACACACCTCAGGGGTGTGCCCAAGGCCTTGTCCCTGGGAAGAATTTGTCAGCACCCCTTTCAGAGGGCCACGGGGCACTCAGCGGCTACTGGGCAGACTGTGAGGGTTGATGCCTTTTGATTCTGATGTCCAGGGGCCCAACCAACTATGGATCGTGAGCAAATGGGCCAAGTACCCCTTCTATACTTCTCTCATGATAACATGGTACAAGCAGTTCAAGTTTCTCTTGAGGGGGAGGTGTGGATACAAGATAGTGAGCACAGGCTCACAACGTAGCATGTGCGTTACAGCAGCAGTAAATCATTGTTCAGCCAAATCTCACTTTTATGACAGAAGAGAAGTATTTTATTTCTACAGCTACCCACACAAAGGAAAAATATGACATCCAGAAATAATTTCACAGCCCTCCTCTGAGGTCGGGGCTCTAGTTTTTCTTGGCAGTTCCCTGTCCCACTCACTCCTCACATTAGTGATCACGGTTATTCCCCGTTAACTATTGGTCACATCCAGTATATGCCCCACAAGTTGTCTCAAGAGTCCACTACAACTCTAACTTTCAGTCAATAGTGTTACGGCACAGCCAAGCTACATTAGCAACAAGTTACACCATGGCCAACTGGCCCAAAACTAGTCTTACCCGCACCGGGTGGTGTGTAGCAGCCCAGTTCATGTAAGCCGGGTGCACGCGATCCAGGCGACTGCACTGAGTAGATGCAGAGTCTCTCACTCATGGCTAATTTTATGATGGCCCTACACTGGCATATGGGGGTTGCTGACTCTGTCCTGCACACTGGCAATGACTCAACCAATACAGCAGCCAATTGACACTACTCTCCATAGGATCTCGCTTCCTCCAGTGCTCTCCTATTCCTCACAGGGCACACTGGTCTTGGAAAGCAGGCAGGCCCTGGTGCTCCAGGCTGTAAGGCAGGTGGTCTTGTTATTCCGGGGTGACGTCCCCTCACCCAGCAGGGAGACTAGCAGGCCTTGGCCCCCAGTCCTGGTCACAGGCCGAAGTCATCCAGAGCTTCCCCTCCTCACATAGCCCGCGTGGCTGCTTGGCAGATGCCTATTTTTGGGCTCACAAGCTCCTCTTCCTATAGTCCATTTCCAGACACCAGATGTGATTTAGGATCTGACTCTTTAAAGTTTTATGCTGTGGGTCTGATTCTTTGAAGTGTCCACTCTTCTGCTCCTTCTTCCTCTTGAAAAATAGTCTGTCCCAGCAGGAGTTCCTCCTCAGCTGATAGTCCCACAAAACAGGTCAGGAGCTTAACTAGAGTTCACATCAGGATGTCAGCTGCAGTGATATGTGCATCAAAAGGTTAGCCCAAGGACCCCAACCATACTCTTAATGATTCTCTTATCAGCCCCATCTTCTGTCTGAGATGTACCCAGGCCCCTTCTATGTGATCTCTCACTGAAGCAAAGAGCACCCTTTGAAGTGTACAGGGGAAGCCTGGTCCTCCCCTCCCCTCCCCTCCCCAGTATGTGTCCCACCCAGCTTACAGGGCTGCAGTAATAAACAAATCAGTCTGGGGAATCTCTCTACCTCCTCTCCATGTTTTACCATGCAGGCCTCAGTCCCACAAAATGGAACCCAGGACCCTCCATGAATTGTACCATTCATAGGAACACTTAAACCCAATGCATGTATAGAGCCTACAAGCACTACACAGGACTGTATCCTCCATGTGCTGTACCACTCAGAGGCACACATACATACGCATTTATTTTTTTGTTGAACATTTTTTTATTGGGATTTTGTATTTCATTACATCAATCATAATATAAATAAAAATCATTTCATCTTGAATTACATTAACATGTCTATTATTAATCGAGAGATCACGTTAAAAAAGAACAGATGTCATCACTTCTTACATGTTCCGACATTGCAGACATGGCACAATGAACATTCTGAGTGTTATCCCATGCCCGACCTCTGATTCGATGGTAGTATATGTACTAGCCCTCGGCTGAGTATGTCAATTTTAATCAGCGATCATTATGTTTTCCTTTCGTGTTCCTTTGTGGTGTACTCTCGTTTGGCGTTGGACTTGTGTGTTCCATTTAAGGTACCATCGGAATCGGAACGACCGATGTAGGGGAAAAACCATTAACCTCGGGGGTGAACTTTGGAAACTGATGCAGAGCTACTACTGTAATATGGTGTTTGTTTGTGGTTGCAGTCTATGTTACGATATCAGATACAAGGGGGGGCCCCATGGAGATTTGGCTCTATGTGTCGTACGGAGGTCTGAGGTCATCTAATTGCAGTGCCCGTCCTAGGTGTCTGTGTCTGGTCGTATATTATCTTCCGTCGGCCTCTGGGGGGATGAAGGTGGACTCTGTGATTGGGTGGCTGTCGGTCAAGACGATTGTGTTGTTTCGTGAGTAAATCGGTGCATCAGTTGTGCCCATTCTAGGGAGATTGGGTGCTTCTGCATTCCCCTCACTTCCTCATCCTGCAGTACCTCTTCATCTGCCGTGCCCCATTTCTTCATGGCCTCTATCCAGGCTGCCTCTGGGGGGTCCTCCCAGGGCACGCCAGTGCATGGCTTTACCTCTGTTTGCTAAGAGAATGGCTAAGGAGGCAAAGCGGTACTGTACCTTCTCGGTTTTCCGCTTGCGGAAAGTGCAGAGGGCACTGGCTTCCCATAAGGACAAGGTCAGAATGTTGGTCGTCTCACGAGTGTTTGGTGTATTCTGTCCCAGTATTGGTGTACAACGGGGCAGTCCCAAAACATATGTTTAAAGTCCGCCTCGAGAGTCTGGTATCGAGGGTAGGCAAAGTGTGTGTAAGGATAAAAACGGTAGAGGGGTTGTGGGGTAAGGTATGCCCTATGGAGTATATTGAATTGAATGTTCCTAAAACGTGTGTTTCTGGAAACCTTTTTGAATACCAGACCCACTTCATCTTCCCACGTCCGTCATAATGAGTCCAATGGGGGGAGAATCAGTTCCCGAACGGCTTTATATAGCCATGTCAGCCATGCTGATTTGTTTGTGCCGGGGCCCGGTAAATACTAGAGTAATAGTCGTGGAAAATATGCAAAATCTCTACTTGCGAATGTCTAGGGGTCCCCGTATCGTCGAGAAGTTCCGTGATCGGTTTAATGTCTATGGCCTGCTTGGCTTGCCACGCTAATAGTGTGCCCAATCTGTTACCCTCTTTATGTACTCTAGGGCGTAAGCTCGGATATTGTATTTGCGCATGTCTTTCATTGCTTCCGCCGCGGAGGTTTTGGCCGCTGCTATTTAGTCGGGGGTGGCCCTGGCAGCATCCTTTTATTTCGTGAGTGCCTCTAGCGCCATCTCCGAATTTTGTAGTGCTCTTTCGTGTGTCTGACGTACGCCCACTATTTGTTGTATGCAGTGCCCCCTAGCCGCGACTTTAAATGCATCTCATTCTATTAGCCTAGATGTTGCCGTATCTGAGTTGAGGGAGAAGTGTTCCTGTATATAATCCTAGTGTTCATGACAAAACACCTGGTCTGTGAGACAGTCACGTGGCAGTTTCCAGGTGGGTATTAGGGGGTGTGGAGGCCTCCACCTGAGAGTCATTATGTGTGCACCATGGTCTGAGAGTACCCTACCCAGATAATCGGAATGTTGTACTTCCGGGAGCATTGTTGTGGAGCAGAGGAACCTATCTAGGCGTACTCGTAAGTTGTGTGGGATGGAGTGGAAGGAGTAAATTCTAGTGTCTGGGTTCCAATCTCGCCACGGGTCTGCCAATGTCCAGTGTTTCACCCATGTTTGATATTGGGCTGTCTGCTTGTGTGCTGGTGAGTGTATCGGTGGGGCGTGGGACCTATCGAGATGAATGTCTAGAACACAATTGTAATCACACCCTAGGGGCCATGGGACTGAGGTGTGTTGAGTGAGTACTCCTGTGAGGCGCTTCCAATACTGGTCCTGTTCTACATTGGGAGTGTATATGCTCCCTAATAGAATGGACTAGCCCTCCAATTTCCCCTCTATCAGCGAATTTCAGCCTTCTGTATCTACGGTGTGTGACTGTTCCTTAAAGGGGATCCCGGGCCTAATCCAGATTAGGGTGCCCCTGGCGAATGCTGAGTATGTGGTGGCACAGACAATACCCCGCCACTTCCTACGTAGACGATCCACCTCGATCGCTGATAAGTGTGTCTCCTGTAGGGGAGATATCTGTGCTTGTTGTCTTTTTATATATGCATAGACGACGTAGCGCTTGTTAGCTGTATGCATACCTCTAACGTTTAACGTGATGATTTTTATATCTGTGCAGGGGACTGTCATTGGCCATTGCATTCGATGAATAGGGGCAAATCGTGTGTTGCCTGTTGTCCCCTCCCGATCCCCTCCCCCACCAATTGTCAACTGCCCACTTTTGGCTTGTAATCTCACGACTTCGCTCCGCTAAGGGAACCTGAAACAAAGGAAAATTAAACTTGGACAACAGGGAGTATTCCCAACTGAGGGATGGTTGTGCAGTAGCGCCCGTTTCCGGCGTCCCGGCTGCCCGCTTTGTGATGAGTCAGAGTTGCCAAAAGAGCCCCCTGTACCGCTGTTCGTACACCGCGACCCAGTTCGGTGTGTCGTGTTGTGCTGCTCCTGAGTTCTGGACTTGTTACCTCGTGTTCTCAAGACCTCGTTCATGGTTCAGGGGTTGATGTTGACTTGTGAAGTATGCTATTGTGATGACTTCGTAGTCAATTGGGGTCTATATCAGCGTATCTGCAGTTTGTGGAGTGACTATTGTGGGTGTGACTGAGTCATCACGGGAGGAGTGTGCAATGCTTACTTCTTCTTCTGAGGTGAACAGGTGGGGGGCTTTATCTGCATCCGAACTGTCCTCCGTCGATCTCACTACTGCCGCCGCTTGCCGCGTTCTCCTGAGTTCTGCTATAATTTGCTCCAGGTCAGGGGAGTGCAGCGCTAGGGGATCCGAGCGTGGGTTCAGCTGCGTGACGGTCATTTTCTTGTGTTGACGCCTTTGGCGGCCAGTGGGTCGGTGGCTTTGTGTGTTTCTGTGGTCGTTTGATCCTGATAGTCGCTGCTCCATCCAATCACTTTCCTCATTTTGGTCGGTGAAGAAATGTGCAGTTCCATCATGCAAAATTTTCAAGCGGGCCGGGAAAAGCAGAGCATTGTGTACGTTCCTTTGTCGTAGAGTTCGTTTGACTGCTAGGAAGGTGGCTCTTTGTTGCTGGACGGCACGGGGGTAATCTGGGAACAGTATTACTTGTTTGTCTTTCACTTGGAGCGGTCCTTTTTGTCTTGCCGCTCTAAGAATAGTGTCTCTGTCCTGATAGTGGAGCAATTTCAGGAGGAATGGTCAAGGTGGCGAGCCCGGTGGCGGTCTAGGGGCCGGTACTCGATGTGCCCTCTCTATGGAGAAATATGGGGTCAGGTCCGTTTGTCAGGTGAATGTCTTGATCCACGTTTCCATGTATCGGATGGGGTTGGATCCTTCCGATCCCTCCGGCAGGTTTAAAATGCGGATATTACTTCTTCGAGAGCAGCCTTCCAAATCGTCTGTTTTGCTTTCTAGGGACTTTACTCTTAGTTGAAGATCTTTTATGGTGTCTTAGTGTGTCAGTATTTTCAGCTCTATAGCTTGGAGTGTCTTCTCGCCCTGTTTGACTTTGTCCGCTAGTTTCCGATGGTCATCCCGAAGGAGGTTGAGGTCAGTGGCCAATTCTCCGAATTTGTTTTCAATGGTCACCCTGGAATGTTCAATCGCCGCGAGGACCTTGTCCAGTTTGTCGGACATGGACTCTGCACGGTTCCCCTTCTGAGTGGGTGATCGTGAGATTTGGGGAGTTCTGCCTCTGATTCGGTACTTGCGGTGTTCCTGTGATGCGTTGGCACCCCATATCGCTAGAAGATGTCTAGATTCCGCCCAGCCCTAGTGGGGGGTGGGGGGTGGAGGGTGTTGGGTTAAAGTACATGACCTGCAGTCAGCTTCTGATGTTGACCTTGGATCGCAGTGAGCGGGCCACAGGCTTTAGTGCAGTTCTTGAGTCAGGATGGGGGTCACCAGACTGAGAAGCGCTCCGTCCGGACGCCACCTGCTGTCTTCGAACCCCCGGGCCCACGCTTCGAGTCCCAGCCACCATTCCTTAGATGTCCCAGGTTCTTTTAGGCCCTCCGACACGCACCTCAAGGCCCAGCGCCGAGCAGGTTGTTTCTTTTCTACTACGCTGTGGGGCATACTGATGGCGAGTTCGGTGCTGTTGGCCGCATTTCCCCCTGCGGGTTGCTGCTATGGCCTTATTGTCGTTGGGCCCTTTCTTGCGGGCTGAAGCTCAGGTGCCGGCGGTCACTCCACAATTGTCTCTGACACTCTGGGGTACCCCGCCGTGCGCCTCGAGACCCAGAGCCGAGCGGGGTTGAGGGGGCTTAACTGTGGTGAGCTGTGGTATATTGGTGCTTAGCGTGTTGCAGGCTGGTGATAGATTTAACGCTTTGGTGGAGGGTTGGTATTCACAGCCAGTCAGACCCCTTGTGATGGGTGGCCGCTAGTTGTGGGTGTTATAGCCGTACTGCCAGTGGGCGCGTGTCTCCGATGATGGTGGCCCACCGACAGCTCGTCTGGGCCTCTGTGACGAGGGGGACCCGGACTCGGGCCCTCCAGGCTTACCTGTTACTGTGTCCCCTCTTTCTGAACAGCACACCGACTCCTGGAAGACGACGGACATGGTGTACAACCCCGTGCTCTATACCGAGGACCAGTGTTTCTTTAACTGGGCGGAGCTGGACCCTGAACCCGCCCACCTATCACTGGTAAAACCCAGCCCAGACATCCCACAGGTGTGTGATTCACCCGGAGGTAGAGAAGGAGAGTGGCGGCGAGAGGACGGAGCAGAGCGGAGGACGGAGGAGGCGAGAGAGGAAGAGCGGAGGACGGAGGAGGCGAGAGAGGAAGAGCGGAGGACGGAGGAGGCGAGAGAGGAAGAGCGGAGGACGGAGGAGGCAGAGGGTGGAGATCGAGGAGCCCAGAACATCAGAGGGGAACGGAGAAGGGGCCGAGACTGCAGCGACAAGCCAGGAGGCCAACGGGAAGGAGCATCGCCCAGCCACACTTTCCGGGAAGTGTGGCTAGAGCAGGTACGGTCACGCTTCACGGGTTGGGCGGGACGTAGGTGGGTCAAACCACCCTAAAGAAACACTCGGCATACCGTGCACTATTTCCCTCCCCCTCACTACATCGGCACTTGTACCGGGGTAGTAAATCTGCACGTGTGTACCCTCACTCCCTTCCCCTAATCGCTTTCAAAGCACCAGGCTTCTTTTCTTTCCTGCTGCTGTAATCCGGATCACATTCGAAAACGGCGGAAGAGCGGCCTACAACTCCCAGAAGACATCGGGAACCTCGGCGGCTTGGAGCAGCAAAACACCTGACGGAGGACACAGAAACCCCCTCCCCTACTATCGAGTGCCGGTCCAGAAGAGGCGGTTGTATAAAATAATAAAACCGGCATTACCCAAAACACCGTTGTCCGTGAGTCTGTTCGATTCCCCACGCGAAAGCTTTCAGCCTCCCACCGCGTACTTCGAAATCCAGCGCCGAGCGGAGGGAGGTCGCTGTGTTGGGATGTGGGCAGTTGGTGGATGCAGCTCCACGCAGTGGAGGGGTCAGCAATCATTGACAGCCGGATCACTCGTTTCAGGCCGGTGGTGAGCGCTCCGGCCTCACCGTCGTTGAACGCCTTCCCACCAGCGTGGAGCTTTAGCGTAGGCGGCCTCTCCGCAAACACCCCCGTGTTTGGGCCTTCCACCGCGCGCCCGAAACCCTGCACTGAGTAGGGGGAGGCCGCTGCTCTGAAGTGTGGGTGGACGGCGAGTTCAATATCTCACAGTGTAAGGCTGGTGATCGCTGCTAGCTTGGATTGGGTTTTGGAGTTGCCGCTAGCATTGGGTGCAATGATCGCTATGACTGGGTGCCTCTGCGTGCGCGTGGAGCTCCGATGCAGACGACCGCACCACGGGCACTATTTGTGTGAATGCACCTCGCACCGTGCACCTCAAGACCCAGCGCCGAGCGGGGGGGAGGTCACTGTGCTGTGGTGCTGGTAGAAGGTGAGTTTGGCACTTAGCTGTGGGGGGGTCGATGGTCGCCCCCAGCCGGGCCTCGTATGCAGGGTTGTCTTCCACTTTATGGCCTGCCGGGATCGTGTTATCATGGAGTCGTGCTCTCACCTTCAATCCCCGCAGTTGTTAGGGTGTCTGGATGGGCACCCACGATCGCCCCTTCTATCACCGGACCAGGAAGCACCAGGAAGCATCCCAGGATCCCGCAGCGGGCCTCAGGTTCCCTCTCATCCCGCTTCAGGGTGCCCAGCGCTCGGCGGGCGCCGCCATCTTGGCCTCGCTGCAGGATCGTCGGAGAGGCCGCTCACACGGCAGGGAGTGCCGCTCAGTCTCCTATTTCAGAGACAGCAGAGGGCTCGAGGGATATTGTCCACATGGGCATTGGGGTCGGTAGGTTTGGGGAGGGTTTTGGCATAGATGAGCGTGGATTGCGCGGGCAGCCGGACGGAGCTCTAGAGATGCACGTCCGCCATCTTAGCTGGCCAGACTGCGCCCCCCCATCAGCATGTGCATTTAATATGCACCCACTGCCTCCTTGAGGTATTTTACCACTCCCAGGTACACATACACCCAGCAAATGCATTTATCATGCACATACAGCATCCTTCATGTACTGTACGTACCATTCACATGTACACATTCACCCAGCCCATGCATTTATCCTGCATGCACTGCACAACACAACATCCTTAAGGTACAGCACCACTCAGAGGCACATATATACCCCACATTTGCGTCCACCATGCACACATTGCTCAGTACTTGATTATCCCTGCAATGTACCCTTCACAGGCACACATACACTCAGTGCAGATACACAACCTCATCTCTGCACTTCACACCTATCTGATGTAGGTCAAGGATGAGTTAAGCACACTGCAGCTGAACTTTAAAAGGGAGTGAGCCTGTATACCTTACTCCAGCGACACAGGTAAAAAGGCCTATTCTCTCCCACTGACGTCTACATGGTATGCACCACCACACTTGTGCTGCTTCACTCCTGGACACGGCAGTAGCCTTCCACCACTATGAGAGTGGCACTTTGGGTGCCCCTCTTGGTCCAAAAAGACCGCAGTCCATGAGACAGGCTTATCTCACGCAACACATGCATTATCCGTGTTTGCCTATATCTTAAAATATCAGCATTAGGGATTCAGACTTCAGTACAGTTGGGCAGTCAGGGCAGGGGTGCACGTCTATAACCAGGTAGAGTACTTTTCTTTCCCGACTGAAGGGTCCTGACATCTTGTAATTGGGCAGAGAAATGAACTGCAAGATTGTCCAGTGCCAATCCTGCATAAAATTATGTAATACTGGCTTGGGTTCCTCTTTGGGAATTGTTGCCTAATAAGTCCTCCCTATCTGCTATCTCGAAAGTAGCATAAAATGGTACCCCTGGCTTCCAGCCTTAAAGCAATGCTGTACTCGGAAAGAGCAAAAGAAGAAGGACTGCACCTGCTGAAAATGTTGATCCCAGAAAGAAAGGCTGTACCAAGGTATATGGCACCTGCTGCACCTACTGAACTAAGGCAGGACTTTAGAAAGAGAGGGGCTGCTCCTGCTGTTCAACCTGTGTAGACCTCAAGCGCTCTTTCTCATTTTCTGGACCCTTAACTAGTGCTGGAGTGTGCTGTTTCTCACCACAGATCTCCAACTTGCCAACTTAAAGCCAAAGATATACATTTCTGAGCCTAGAGCCTTGTCTCATAGACTACTGCTGCTTGCAAGTTCGTAAGTAACCTCAAATGCCAGTGAGAACCAAGACTTTCACTGGACACTTGGACTTTGCTAATCCGCCGATGTCAAACCCAAGGTCGGACTCTAGCTGCAAAGAACCAAGCAGACTTCACCACTGATGAGAAAGAAACCAGAAAACTTTCCAAGTGCAAAGGTAAAATCTTGACCAGGACCAATCCGGCGCCTGCATTCGACCCTGACGTCCATTGCGCTTGGCCTGAAACTTAGACTTTACCCCATACCCTCGAGTTTGAGGCTCATAGACTACAGCTAAGAGTGAAAAGTAGTGAATTATAAACTTTTTAAAACTCTTCTAATTAAAAAAAAAATGAAAAGCAGTAATTTATGAAAAGCTTACAAAACTCATAACTGGTTCTCTTCAGCTGATTTTTGACATTTGGGTGTCTAATTAAAAATATATATTGTTTCATAAATTGGACTGGGTTTTTCTATTTTGCAATGTTTCTTACTTATTGACTGCTTTGGTACTGATAAATACTTTATACTTGTTTCATTTGACTTAAGCCTGACTGCTCTGTGGCACAGCTACCCAGAACTGAGCTGAGGTTTAAACTTGAAGCAACATAACTGGACCTGATACAGAATAGTGACATTATTGCTTGGTGAAGTCTCACAATCACCTGAACTGGTCACTTTTCTCACACATACAAATTTTAAATATCAATTCAATTCAAAAAAGCTTTATTGCGGCCGTTTATAGCCATAAAAGCACATTAAAATTACATCAGTTGCAGAACCAAATTAGATTCAGGTAAATAGGTCAAAACATACATGGGCATCTAGGCATTGAATAGTACATTCAAATTAAAAAAGAATCATCAGTATGGGAATTTCATATATTTAAAACATACAATAAAAATGTAAGTTAAATATAAAAATGCATAAAAACTATAATAAGAATCCCAAGGTTGGCTTCCAATCCCAAAATGCATACTACTAGATCACAATCTAATCTTCCTCGGTCCACCTGTGACTAAAATGTAAAGTTTCAAAAATAGTCATAACACCAGATGTAAAGGAAAAAGAATACTATAAATCGCTTGTGGACTGCTCCAGTTTTAATAGGTTCCTTCGTATTAGCCACATAGCAAACAAAAATTTTGATATTGCAACCACAGGAACCGGGTCAGTATCTGTTTTTAGGATCCTGAAGAAATCAAGGTAACTCCTAATACCCAGGTTCATACAGAGTTGATGATCCATTTCTGCCTGGGAGATCAATATGCCACGCAGAAGAGCAACACATGAACAATAGTTTCTTCTTTCGCGTGGCAGCCAGGACAGAGACGGGTCGAGACTCCCACCCACTTTTTTGTGATCGCATATAGCGGTAAGGTTCCGTATCTGAATTGTAAGAACAACTTCTTCACTAGCGTTGGTGGGATCGAGTCCAACACCCGCTCAAATTCATAATGGCACTTAAAATCGAGGAACCCATAGGTTAAACTGACGGAGTTAACTGACTGGAGAATTTTAGATAGTTTATACTCTTTTAGTGCACTAGCCAAAGTTTTCTTAGGAGTTACTAAGCAGGTGACTTCTTGATTATTCCATAAGTCCTCCCTACCTATTGCCCTAAAAGAGTGTCTTACAAATAAAAGCCAGGGTATACTACCAGCCCCTAATGCTGACAATACCACTTTTAAGTGTTCCCTATAAGATCCCAACTCAGGAGTACTCCACAAACGCCGCCAGTAAAGCAGCGGACGAGTCGAGATAAGATCCGCAATAGGAGGAATATAAAATATCACAAAATTGCAATACGTATCAAACAAATCCTGAGAAAAGATGAGGCATTAGCAACCTCATCAGCAGAAATAACTCATAAATTCCACAATTATAGTACTAGCTTATCTACAGCAGAAGAAATACAGAGTATAACCCATAATGACTACCTAGCCAACATTGGATTTCCAGACATAACAAAGACTCAATAGAGGTACTCCCAAAGTTGTAATTCGGTCACAAAAGTCCTCGTAATATGGGTGTGTGGACAAAATATTGGGTCAAAAATATTGTGTGGGCAAAATATGTCAAGAATATCGAAGACAAGAATATTGTGAGTATAACTTTCTAGGGGTATGCAAAGTTTTGGTATACTTAACTCCACATAAATGTACCTTGTTGTTGTGTATATCTTCAGGTACTTAGATGTGGAGTTAAGAATAATAAATCTATACTTACCTATGTGCGCTTATCTTCTCAATATTTGTATCCTCGATATTTATTTATGGTTTTTTTTTTAAAGTCTTTTTATTGAAGAAAACAAGAGGAGGCATTACAGAGATAGGGTGTCATACTTTAAGATATAGTACAGCAGGCGATGGGCGAATACGGCAATGCAGATAAACAAATACACATGAATCTATGACGTAAACGTATGTAAGCATATAAAGAAGGATAGACAATGTGCTAAATAACCCAGTTTGACTTCCGTATGCAAGACCCATCCACCCAGAATACAGAATAAGTAAGGCCGGAGTAGACACCCACATGAATGAGAAAATCAGTTTAGGATAAACAACCCACCTCTCGTAAAAGGAAAGAAGGAAAGAAAAAGGCCATAGAACAAAATAAGATAAAATAACAAACCCCCCACCCTGCACCCTTGCAATGGCTACGGCCTAACCCCACTAGCAGCGTGCCTGTCGCCCAAGAACTAACCCTACAAGAAGGAAAAGAGCGGAGGAGGAGAAATCAAACATGCCCCCGGTCTCCGCCAGAAGCAACCACCCCGAAACATAATCAAGACAGTATGAAGCTATAGTTATAAACCAACCGGGGGAGTTAGCAAAAACCACCCGACTCCCACATCATTATAGGTACAATTCCCTTATCGAATCAAGGTATTTTATCAAACCAAGTCAGTCAAGTTCAACCCTGGCCACTACGGGTTTTCGTGCGAGCCCTTCGAACCCGTACCGCCATCTCAATGGAAGAATCAGAGCGCTCAGAAAAGTCCAGGTCAGTGCAATAGGATTGAAACCAGGATAATAGTTCTCGATGTCCACAAATCAAACGAGGATAGCTGTCCACCGAAAATGAGTCCCAAGAACATGGTTGAACCAAGAAGGAGGAAAAGGATAATAAAACACTCCAATAGTCACTGAGAAACTTATTACGGCATATAAAACTGTCCATGTCTATCGTAGGCGGCATCGGGATTGAGCCGGATGAGCTGACGATAATCCGAGGCTCGCAGGCTGTTATCTGGGAACCGACAAAACACATCAAATCCGGTTTCGGAACGGAGTCCTCAGTCTCTAGAACACCCTGCACCGCAGGCACCACGGCTTGCTGAAAACATACCGAAGGGTCGTAGTCCGGTCTCAGGCAGATATCGTCCACTGTTACAATCATCCTCTGGATGGCGGCGGTGAACTGCGAGTGGAGCGCCCCAATGGCGGCCATTACAGCCTGAAGTGATGGCGTACCGTCCGCCCGCTCCATCCCCTCTCGCGAAGCGATAGAGCAGGACTCGAACCCCGGAGGTCGACTACTCCGGGGTAACAGGCACACGTAAAGCCAATGACAACGATGGGCGCTCTCAGTCCCTCAGTATCGACACCTTCGCCGCAAGCGAGGGCCCAAGCCCGTCGACCCCGGGCGGCTAGCAGAGTTTCCGGGCGACGGACCCCCGACCACAGCAACCAGTGCGTCACGCTACTGTATCCTCGGAATCAACCGATCACAGTGTCGCCATCCAAAACGATCAGAATATGCCCCACTTCGGGAGACCGGACGAAGCCCAAGTCCCGCGGCCGATGTTGTTCAACTCCAACCCGGATGGGTCAGAAATCGAGGCCCCGGCTTCCATGCTGGGTTAGGCCGAGAATGAAAACACGGCGTATCTTCATAATTCGAGAAGGTGGGAGTCTCGGGATTGCACCTTTAGATTCAGGAACACCTCATGAACACGGGGGTCCAGTGCGAATTCAGGATCCATATCAGGATATACGAGCTGCTGGCGGAGGTCGGCGGAGCCGGGAGCTGACGCGGCCATCTTGGTTGCTAGCGTAGCTCCTCCTCATCCTCGATATTTTTGACACGTAGTATTTTTGTCCTCCATATTATGTCATTGATACCATAATATGGCACTGGCCCGAATGCATTACGCCCTCCTTTTACAAATTGTTTAAGAACTTTCTAGCAGAACCCTTAGCTCAATTGTTTTACTCATTCAAGGAAATGGGAAAAGTTATGAAGATTCCGAAAGAATCTGAAACTGATCTTATTCTAAAAACCTATAACAATCGATCTGCGTAGGAGTCGTATAGAATCACAACCCTCCTAAATGCAGATGTCAAACTATAACAACTCATTCGGGAAATATTTGGGCCTATGTAATACAACTAGCCCTCTCAGGATTTGCAATAAACACAAGCAAGCAATGGACAATATTGGAATTGACATTACATTTAAGTGATTTAATGGGAAATAGAAAACACAAACACAACTTTTCTGGCTGGATATGGAGAAGGCATTTCACAGAACAGATAATACATTCTTAAAGAAATATTACTAAAAGCTGAATTTTATCCAAACATAAGAAAATACATAGCCTACTGATCATTCTTTTAAGAGGCACTAGACAAGGCTGCTCCTCGTCACCCATACTGTTTACTCTAGGAATAGAGCCACAGGTGCAAAAATTAAATCCTAATCATAACAAAACTGGGGTGAAGGCAAAAATGGAAAATTATAAAGTTGCACTCTATTCCGATAACATTTTATGTGTCATCACAAACCCAAGAAGCTCCCTCCCTACCTTGACACAAGAACTTGGAGACTTCTCCTGGGTGTCTGAAGTGAATTATACTAAACAAACACAAGGAGGTGATGGACGGAGTGCTGAAACTTTTCAGACACTCACCGGCAGTCACAGATCTGGGTTGAATCCATCATCGTTCTTCAGCTCACTTCGCCAGCCCAGTTTAGACACAGCTATATGCAAATCAGTCTTGACCCTCTGCCTCTTGGGAACAGTCCAGCCCGAACTGCCAAGCCATGTTTTCCCTGGACCGGAAACAAGCATTCTGGGACCGGTTTCGGGCTAACAGCCCTCATCAGCGAGGCTAGCTTGAACCCAGACGCAAAGTGAGCAAGGGACCCACGTCTGGGCATACCCTGCCAACTTAGGGCGAACAAAGCAACACAAGGAGATGATGGACGAAGCGCTGAAACTTTTCAGACCCTCACCCCCAGTCATAGATCTGCGTTGAATCCATCATCAATTTTCAGCTCACTTCACCACCCCAGTTCAGACATAGCTATATGTAAATCAGTCTTGACCCTGTGCCTCTTGGGAACAGTCCAGCCCGAACTGCCAAGCCATGTCTTCCCTGGACTGGAAACAAGCATCCTGGGACCGGTTTCTGGCTAACAGCCCTCATCAGCCAGGCTAGCTTGATTCCTGTGGCAAAGTGAGCAAGGGACCAACGTCTGGGCATACCCTGCCAACTTAGGGCGAACAAAGCAACACAAGGAGATGATGGACGAAGCGCTGAAACTTTTCAGACACTCACTGGAATGGCATGGTGAGCAAAAAAACGATGGATTTAGGCCCAGATCTCTGTACTGGAGTGAATGTAAGACATTATTCTGCATTCTGTCCATCAATTGTTCTTTTTGCATTTGTCACCCCGAGTGGGACTGGTATGCCCAGACGTAGGTCCCGTGCTCTCCATGACACCGGATTCAAGCTATCCAGGCTGATGAGGGCTGAAAGCCCGAAACCGACTAGGATGATTTTTTCCAGTCCAGGGAGAACCTGGCCTGGCAGTTTGGGCTTGACTGTTCCCATTGGGCGCAGGGTCAAGACTGATTTGCATATGGCTGGGTCTAAACTGGGTTGGCATGGTGAGCAAAAAAACGATGGATTTAGCCCCAGATCTCTGTACTGGGGTGAATGTATGACTTTGTTCTGCATGCTGTCCATCAATTTTTGTAAATTATACTAAGTCTTATCGACCTGAGAATATCAAAAGCTACTCTTATAATGCTTATAAGCATACCATGGATTTACTCTCACCCCTTAGCCCATATGGTATCTAGGCATCAATGTCCGAGCGACTATGGACAAATATTTCATGTCAATATCCCACCACTATTAGACATCCTACATGGGGATTTATATAGTTTGGAAGACTGCAGATTTCCTGCTCTGGCCCTACAGTCAGTTTAAAAATAAACTATATAAAGAAGAGGTCATCTCAGCTATTTCCCGGCTAAAGCTAGAGAAATCTCCAGGCCAAGTTGGCCTTCACAACTGCTTTTTACAAAACCTTTTGGCCCCTACTAGCTCCCCTCTTGACGAGGCTCTTTAATTCGTTCGCCGCACCAGGAGCAATCCCGGCCTCTATGCTTACGGCCTCGATAATTGTGGTTCCCAAACCTGGCAAAGATAAAACACACTGTGGCTCATATCACCCAATCTCCCTCCTAAACACCGACATTAAGTTCTTCACTGGAATCCTGGCTAACAGATTGAACCCCCTTATACCATTCTTGATCGACCTGGATCAAGAAGGGTTTCATCACCCAAAGGCAGACGAGCAACAACACTAAATGGGTCCTACACATACTAGAGAAAGCATTCCGGGTGCCGGGCTATATGTTATTAGCTGTGGAAGCCAAGAAGGCCTTTGACCGGGTCCATTGGCCCTATTTAGAACAAACCCTGGCCATACTTTGGGTTTGGAGAAACAATGGATCCTAAGCTGCTATCGCTACCCGATGGCAACGGTCCGGGCAAATGGTTATACTTCTGAACCCTTCTCCATTAGCAGGGGCACTCGACAGGGGTTCCCCCTGTCCCCCTTGTTGTTCACCCTCTACATGGAGCCGCTGGCGCAGAGAGTTATAGCTCCCCTGATATTAAGGGAGTGCCCTTCGGGGGTGAGCAGCACACAATTAGCCTCTACGCGGATGAAATCTTGATGACCCTCTCCAACCCGGACACAGCACTCGCTGCTTTTTTGCGGGAGCTAGAACATTTTGGTACGGCATCCGGATTCAATATTAAGGTCGGGAAATCATGGGCACTTAATCTTTCCCTTCTCCCCCAAATGGTCGACCATTTGAAGAGAAAGCCCACCAGTGGGCTGCAGAACACGTGCCTTACCTCAGGAATAATCTGGCGTCCACCACACAGGTCACGTCAGACATTAACTACCACACACTGCTTAGGCATACTCGGGCCGATCTACTGCGGTGGAACCACCATTGGATCTCTTGGCTCGGCAAGATTGCTGCAATCAAGATGACAATCCGCCCAAAGATTTTGTATCTGTTCCAAACTCTCCCCCTGCCCATCTAAAGGCATTTTCTCCAAGCTTCAGTTTGAATTCTCGCAATTCATATAGCAGGGGCGGAAGCCTCGCTTGAAGAAATCCATTAGCTTTCTTGCCCATAGCGAAGGGGTCCTGGGAATCCCTGATCTGCATTTATACTATCTGGCGGCGCAGCTGCTCTATCTAGTGGAGTGGAGCCATGCCGAATCGGAGAAACACTGGCTTTTCAGGATAGAGCAGTTGCTGGCACACCTCTGTCAAAGGTTTCCTTCTTGGCAAAACCCCACAGACCGCGCAACCTCAATCTATTTCCCATTACGCAGACAACCATGGCGGCATGGGCCCAGACCAGTACTCGATGCAGCCTGACAACATTTTCCTCCCCCTTGACCTCGCTGTTGGATAGCCTCGATTTTTCCCAGGGTGTGGGGACTGTGAACTTTGCCGGGTGGAGACTCTCGGAGTGCCGTTCCATGGGCCACCCATTTGACGTGGCGGGGATCCTCCTGTTCCAACAAATTCGCACGGACTGTGGCATCCGTGAGTCAGCCCGCCTCGAATACTTACAGCTCTGACACTGAATGCTACATCTTCAAAACAAGCCCAATGCGCAGAGACATCTCTCCCATGATGAAAAATGGCTTCTTACTAAGACCTCAGACAAGAAGCTGATTTCTGAACTGTATGCACAGCTGCTCTCAGCAAACAAGCACTGTTACAATGTGGGGCGCGCCATATCGGAAAGTGATTTGGGTAGGCAGTTGAGTAACAAGGAATGGGAGGGAATCTCTCACAGGGCCAGACGCACCACCACTAGGGTAGCGCTCATAGAAACCCTTACCAAAATTGCAAACTTACTGGTATTACACACCAGTTAGGAAACTCAAGGCATTTCCTTCACAGAGCGCGGACTGCTGCTTGGGATGCGGGCACCCTGGAATCCTGGTTCACATACTATGGGAGTTCCCACTGCTGCATCAATACTGGTCTCAGATTCTAGACGAAATTGACTTACATCTCAGCACTCAGCTCCCACGGTTCCAGGCATAAATTATACTCTGCCTCTCAAATCCACTGACATACCCCCTGAAAGTTAGAAGGGGTAAACAAACGGGGCTGGCCCTGGGTGCAGCTGTGCAGAACATTCTGATACACTGGGGCACTCAACAAATACCAACCCACATTGTCGGGCTCCATAGACTTTGGCAGATCATGGGTATGAAGAAGATAATGCTTTCTGTGGTGGGGCGGGGTCGACTTTCGGTGAGACGTGGAGTCCCTTCATATCCTTTCTGACACAAGAGTTTCGGGAGCTCAAGTGCCCTAGATATTTGCTTATCCTGCGCCTTCCAGGGGTGGTCCCAGAATCATCCACCTAGATCATACAAGCAGACACCGCAACCTTTATGTTATAGCCCGGAAGCGAGTGTGGGAGGCAAGGGGGTGGGCAGGTAAGGGTTTGTTTAATTCAGTTGTTCTTGCATAAAGGTTGTCATTGACAGGGGCTCTGCGAAGCCCAGTAATCACCAGGTCGTTGGCTGATTTTTTCCTTTGTTTATTGCTGAACTGTCAATAAAAAGATTTAAACCATAAAAATAAACGTTATACCTAGATTACTCTAATATTACCAAACAATAACTTTGAAATTCACCACTGATGTCATTCAAGGGATCTAGGCCAAATTAGTAGCTTTCACGCGGAGAGGGAAATCCCCCAGAGTATCGAAATCAACACTGTTCAATGGTAAATATGAGGGAGGATTTGTTTTTCTACATATTCAAACTACCCCACTTAGACCCACTACCCCCAACTCTTTTAAACTAGGGGCAAACTATGGGCAAAAGTGGAACAAATACACTCAAATGAGCCATTACATATCTTACCATCGTTACCTTCCAGAACCATAGGACACAACAAATGCATTATACTTAGGCAGTGGGGTTTTAGGTTTAAACCTATAATAACTGATAGAACCCCACTGAAAGAAAAATAGCCCTCACCGGTGAAAACATATAAACACTGAAAAAACACCTGCACAACCACAAACTAAATGCCATTCAAAGAAAGAAAAAAGAGAGTGAATGAGTCATTTTTTTCTTCCTGAAGGGGTCAATACAATGTAACTTTGTTATACAAGCTAGCAGTAAGAAAGACTGGCTAACATTATTCTGCTTGAGTTTTGTTCTTTAGGTATGCCACTACAATATTGTTTCTTCTTCCTTTTACTTTTTTCAGTTTTGTGGCCTTTGGTCTAAAGATGCAGGGTTTAGTTTCATGTTTTAGGTCTAGTTTAATTATTTTATAAACTGTAGAGAATCAGGAAATATCAAACTCATATTTGATATTTTGGCTGCATTTGATTCTTTCACTGATAGGTAAAATGGCTGGTTTCATAAAATTCTTTCCTAATATGTGTCATCACATTTACCCACAGAGAGTAGGTAAAAACCCTTAATACATCAGACCATAGTTTCTAGTGGGTCAGTATTGATATTAGGTGAATTTCCAACACCTCAGGTATTAAACATTCAATGCAAGGTATAGTGACAAGTATATATATCACCAAGCATCTGGGATATTGGTGAAAACATGACACCAGACTTTTGGAAAACATTAAACGCAGTGTCACTTGTAATGCTCTGCAAAAAAGGTTCTTTCGAAGTTCAACAAAGATTGGAGTGATATTGTTTGTATTTGCAGTGATTCAGCTACGTATATAAAAAAGTTGTGTGATGACCTGTCAAAATTGATACCCGAGTTGAAGTGATTCCCTGTAGGAGATTCTTGCCACTTGTTAGTTGGTATGCTGAAAGCATCTTTACAATCTTCAGAGTTAATGAGGGATCCTATTGACTTTTTAGTCCATTCTCATGCACTGTTTTCTTATGCACATGAACTAAAACGCAAATATTTATCATTTTGTGCTTTATGTGGCATCAAAGAAAGAATCATCCCAACTGTGTCCATTAGCTGATGGTTCTCAGCCCAAGGGGCTATGAATGCTGAGAGGGCATTTTCACAGAAGTTTACATGGGAAGGAAAGAGCGAGCGCACATGACCCAAAGACTCACAGAAGAAGTATTGTATGGTGTACTACAATAAGATTAATTTGCAAAAATCTATTTGGACCTCATATACACTATAAGTACACTGTCAATATACCATGTTCTTTCAGTGCAGAAAGCAAGCAATAATAAAAGCAAAACGTTCTATAAACACCGGAAAAACACTTTTTCTGTTGTTTTTAGTGGCGCGAAAATGTGTAACCACTGATAACAACTGTTTTTTAAGATATTGAAAACACTTAAAAAACCCCACCAGAATTTACCAAAAATAGAAACTGAAAACAGGAAAGCCTAATTATACTCCACATGAATTACACCAGCTTGTTGGAAATCGGTGGTGGGAAGAGGAGGTTTGGCACCTACACATCGCCAATACTATATAATCACGACGCCACCCAGGGATTTGAGTTACAGGCTTTATAAAATGGTTTTAGAATGCTTAAGCAATCTTAACAGGTATTTATGAGAAAGTGTTCCCTATATCATGCATTTATTTATACAAAAATGGGGGAGAGAATACCCAGATCCATATAAGTATAATCAAATGATTCAACAGGCGAGTAATAGAGACAAGAGAGAGAAGGAACAGGCAGCTACTAGACACTTAACAGATATTGAAACATGGTCGACGCTCTTGCACTCCACAGCCTATCAATGGATCGGGCACAGCGTCCGGATGTGTGGATGCTGTTGGACCCGGCCTCGTGGCGTGGTCCGCCCCTGTCCTCCGCACCCTGTTAGCGTAGCCCTGCACCCTGAGTTCCCTGCGCAGCACCCCGTTAGCGTAGCCTGCACCCCGAGCCCTGGTCGTCCTGCTCCCTGTACGCCCAGACCCCGTAACCGGCGACCAGCCCCCCTTATCCCGTCCCACTCCCGGCTCCGAGCGCCTAAACCTGCATGCCCCACAAGGCCCGGCAGCCATTTTCCCCTCCCGAGATCCCTGATTTCAGGGGCCTAGCGTGATCCCGACCCCAGTGAAACCCAGACTCCAAAGGCGCGCCAGTCCCGGCTGGGGGGTAAAGGGTTCCCCGAGTGAGATAAGCCAGGGAGTTTCGATGGCACCTCCGGCCTCCCCTGAGAGACCGGTTTCTATCACACCTTTGGCCTCCCCCTGTGGGCCAGTTTCGATCGCACCTCTGGCCTCCCTGAGTGCTGGCTCCAGACCCGCTGGCGTCTGGGAATCCCCAGACGCATCTTCCAAAGAGATCAAAGAGCCCACCGCCGGACCTCGCCAACGACCAGCCCCCAAGGCATGAGACCTCCGCCTGCGAGGGTCTGGACATCAAAGGGCGAATGGACTATATCAGGGCCCGCCCGACAACTAGCGGGCAGTTGTATCTTGGACCTGGAAGCCCTGCTGATCTGATCGCGGCTGATCCTAGGAAGAACTCAACCTTGCCTCACCGAGCCCTGCTGACGCCGTCGCGGCTCCTTCTTCGCAACACGGAACTGGACCACCTGAGCCCTGCTGACGCTGTCGCGGCTCGAGCTTGAACTCGTAACCATCGGAGCCCTTCTGACACTGTCGCGGCTCGCCATCTCTAAGACCTCGGAGCCCTGCTGACGCTGTCGCGGCTCGACCTTGCAAAGACCTTGGAGCCCTGCTGACGCTGTCGTGGCTCAAGCTTGAACCTGTACCCATCTGAGCCCTGCTGACGCTGTCGCGGCTCCCCACGAACTTCTCCGGATCGAGCCCTGCTGACCTCGTCGCGGCTCGAGGAGTACTCTGGTCCGGCTGGACCATCGAGACCACCATCACGACCGAGCAGACTCGACGTGAGTGAAGCAGCCAGTACGACCCCCATCTTCCGTATCAGTGGCGGCTGGTGACATTTGTAAGTGGTAGGGCGTAAAAGTCGTGGATGAGTGTTATGTTGCAAGCTAAGCGAGGTAGCCTGACTATCATAAGGGAGGTTCTGGGAAGGGTTTTTTTTTTAAAGAGTGGGCAAATCATTGCTTTATAAAATTATCTGTAGAAGTGCACAATTGTTAAATGTAATGCACTTTTCAGTGAAAATGTGCATTATGTGAATTGCAGTGCACTCCTGCACCTTCAGTAATATATTTGCACACCATCCTTTAGTAATGTAATTTGCATACATTCCTTTAGTAATATGAATTTGTAACAGCATGCCCAAAACGGAGTTAGCTTGACCTCTGCTGTGTATTTTACCTATAGTTCAGCTGTTTAAAACCTGGCCAGGCGGGACATCGCATCTTTATATACTTTCAGGATTAATACATTGTGTGGAAGAAATTAAATACAGCACTATGAGACGGACAAAACTAATGTCGAAACCAATATTTCAAAACAGTGCATTCCCTTAAATGTGATTGCTGATTACATCTTCACTGACATTCCGCTGACATGATAATGTTTTGTAAAGTGCCACGGACCCATTCTCGGGCTCTCTCGCTCAGAGGCACCCCTAGTAACACAGTAATTGCTAGTATTAGAAATGTAGCATACATTTGAGCATATGGAATATGCAATTTACTCTTTAACCTAAAGCCCATCTACCACATGTAAATGTCTAAATATAGTGCTATAGACCGTTTCATCTTTTGAGCATGTACCGCACTGAAAATGTTATCCAGTCACTGATTAAAAATGGTGAGTCACCAGTTGCAGCCCGTACCCCCGACCCTCAGGCACCGCATGGGGAACCATTCGATAATTCGAGGCTGTATTGTACACAACAGTTACCCTTAGGGATGCCTACCTAGCCTTTGGGTAGTGTATTAGTTGTCACCCCACACTGCGGTCCTCGATGAAAGTGAAACAGAAACGGATTCAGCTGGAAATCGTTCTGCATCTACACACACATTGAAGTGGGGTTACCACTACCCCCTGGGAACAGTCACGGGTGATTATGAATTTTAAACAATCCTTCTGAATCTCTGTCAATATGAAACACTTTAGGAAAAACAATTCCCACATAACAAGTTCCATACCAGTGGTCTGGAAGGTTGTAGTAGGCTTTGTCACCACAAACAAAATAAATCCCAGGAAAGATAGGATCTTTTCCACCTTTAAATCCCCAACCTCCCAAAATCTGATAAGTATCTTCACAGTTACTTGCACCTACAAAATAATTATCAAAAAGTGTATTATCTCTTCTAATGCAAAGTTTTCCACTAACTGGTTTGTCTATGTGAATTGCAATATTTTCAAGCATTTTGCCATTTAATTTCTCATCCTCTTTCTGCCAGAAACTTGACTTAGTCTGCTTGACTAATTCATTCCTCTTATAAATTGCTCTTCTCTCCTCAACCATGTTCAAAAATGTCTTTCCTTCAGCACTTAATTTGCATGTTAGATTATTCTTGTAAGCATACTCGTAAGTGAGTTCGTTAGTAACAAGGAAAAATTCTCTCATTTGTTTTGCTTTCTTATGCTTATTTAAAGCATTATCAATCTTAATATTTGCAAAAATTTCATCATAATTTGAATAGTAATATTCTAAACGTCCAGTTTGATAAAATAAACTAGTTAATACACTACATGTTACAGCATAAGTGAGAGGAAGCATATTATATGTTACTCCCTCAGAAACAGAAGCAGGTAACTTAACGCAGACGTAGCAGTCTTTTGCATCCATTACCTTAACATATTCACTCAATAGCTTTGTGAATGTATTACTTGAGAAATCACCAATTGATTTATCTTGATGAATGTTAGGCTGATGATCAATAACTTTTGCAGACGCACTATGTTTAGTTTGGCTAACCAGAGCTTTGCTTGTTATGTTAACTTTGTGTAATTCTCTATTCATTTCCAAAGGGATAATCACAGCTAGAACCAACCAGAGCAGAACTAAAATGAGCAGACACACCAGAGTCATCTTACAGCATCTTTTAAAAACAGAACACTTTGAAGTACTCTCCTTAACATAAGGCATTCTTGGTTAATTTTAGCCTCAAAAAATAAAAATAAATTTTAAAATTCTAAATTTATATTTATATTTACACCCCCCTTTTAAAATATTTTTTTTTTTTTTTTTTTTTTTAAACCCTAGACAAGATTTCTTCGACCTTATGTCATACATAAGTTTTCTTCAACTAAACAGTTTGTTTTCGACCTTGTGTCAACTAACAAATATTCTTCAGCCTTTTGCCAATTTAATATTTCTATACTTCAATCATTGTCACTAATTTCTTGGATTTCGTTTTCTTCTTCACTACTATCATATATGTCAATAACAGGTGGAATTACTAAGTAAGTCCACTCAGGAGACTTGTATTTTTGGTTTGGTCTTATTATTCTCTTCCCTTTTCTCGATATCACTTCAATTTTTCTTCCAACTCCAACTTCTTTTCCAGGACTCTTTTGACTACTGATTTCTTCAACTTGTTCTTTTGGCTTCTTGATCAATCTGACTCTCAATCTTCCACCTGGCCAGTAGTCTGCTTTTCTCACGTACTTCTTCTTTGGTTCAGAATTATTTGATTCTGACTTCCAAGTCCTTTTCTTTCTATTTTCACTTTCACCTTCCACGTCACTTTCTTCAGTTTCGTAGTCTGAAATTTCAATTGACTCAGGAACTTCTCTATTCGGCAATTTCACTCCTTCAGGAACTTCACTTTGTCTTCCATCACTGGTACTCGGTAATTCGTCTTCCTCCTCTTCCTCAATTACCCCCAACTTCCCAGATTTCGGATTTCTGTTCCTTACTTCAGAGTTTGTTCTCTGCCTTTCGATACTCTCCTGGTCTGAAACTTCTTTTTGTTCTGTTTCTTTGTCTTCAATGGAGACAACCGAATCCTCAGTTATCTTTCCTTTTAACAGATTCTCTTCACCTTCAGAATCTATTTCAATTATTTCCAAGTCTTTTCTTGTCAAATTTCCATTCACTGGCACAGTTTCCAGATGTCGACTTTCTTGTCGATCTTCAGAATCTGGAATTATTTCACCTTCTGTTTCGCCTTCTGCCTCAGAATCAGAATCGTCTGTTGTATCACTTTCAACATCAGAACTCTCAGGAGTTGGTACTGGAATAGTATGACTAGGATGAATCCAACGTTTCAATCCTCTGCACTTTACAGCATTAGTAGTGATCAAAATTATCTGTCTAGGTTTCTGCCATCTAGGAGCTAGACAATTCCTTCTCCGATGTACTTTCGTTCTGACCCAATCGCCAGGTCTCAGATCATGTGTCAAAACCTTTTCATCTGATTGAGCTTCAGTTCCCACCTGATTAGACACAGAAGTTACCATATCAGATAACCTTTTACAGTAATCCAAAATTGCACTGTCATTTATGCTCAACAGTTTACCTACAGGTACAAAAGCTTTCCTCATAACTCTTCCCATTAAAATTTCATGAGGACTCAAACCTGTCTTTTTATCTGGTGTACTTCTTAATGACATCAAAACAAGTGGAAGAGCATCAGTCCACTTTACACCTGTTTCAAGACACATTTTTCCAATTCTGTTTTTAATTGTTCCATTTATTTGTTCAACCACTCCTGATGCCTCTGGTCTGTATGCACAGTGTATTTTCTGCTCAATGCTCAAAGCTTCGCAAATTAACTTCATCAGTTTGTTATCAAAATGGCTTCCTCCATCACTCTCAATAGTGACTGGAAAACCGTACCTTGGGATGATTTCTCTGAGCATTAGTTTTGCTACTGTAATTGAATCACAATGTCGTGTAGGGAAAGCCTCTACCCATCTTGAAAATAAGCACACAATTACAAGTACATATTTCAAACAATTGTGTAAGGGCATTTCAATGAAATCCATTTGTAATCTGGTAAAGGGACCACCCTCTCGACCAATTATTCCTGTCCCCACCACTGATTTTCTGTTTGGATTCATTTGTTGGCATGACAAACACCTTTGACAAAAAGATTCAGCAATAGTTCTAAACTTGGTATTGAACCATGTTTCTCTGAAAAGTCTAACCATAGAATCTCTTCCCAGATGTGCTGGACCATGATATAATCTGGCCATGTCAGCAATCAAACAATTTGGTAAGACTACTCTGCCATCTTTGTAAACCCACACTCCATCTTCTTCACGTGGTCTACAATCTGATCTTAACCACAAGTCTTTTTCTTCATCTTCTGCTTCATTTTGTAAATCTCTAATCTCATGCCATGTTTCTACAACAGTTGTTAGCATTAATGAATTTGAATCAGTTTCTTTACTCCTCTCCCGATTGTATGAATAATTTTTTCTTGCGCAGTATTTAGCTGTTTCATCTGCGAAGGCATTTCCCTTGGAAATATAATCAGTTCCTCTAGTGTGCGCTGCACACTTAACAATGGCGATTTCTTTTGGCAATTGTATTGCTTCAATTAATCTCCTAATGAAAACTGCATTTTTAATTGGTGATCCTGCTGATGTCATGTATCCTCTCTGTGACCAGAGTTGTCCATAATCATGCACAACTCCGTACCCATACTGACTATCAGTAATAATGGTAACTCTTATATCCTTTGATATTTCACATGCACGAATTAAAGCAATCAATTCAGCCACTTGTGCTGAACGAACTCCTTCAAGACATGATGCTTCTTCAACATCTACGACTGTACAAACTGAATATGAAGCTTTTAAGACACCTCCTTCGGATCTTAAGCATGACCCATCTACAAAGTAGACAAAATCCGATTCAGACAAAGGTCTGTCTTTGATGTCTTTTCTTGGTTTAGTGCAGAAATCCATGACATCTAAACATTCATGTTCTGTTTCAATGTCATCAACAATTTCAGAATCAGGCAATAATGTAGAAGGATTCAGATTTAAACATCTTGAAATCGAAACATTATCTGCTCCCAGTATGATTTTCTCATACTTTGTCAATCTGCTACTTGTTAAATGTTGAGTCTTACCTCTTGTCAGTAATATTTCAACTGAATGAGGCACAAAAACTTTCACAGGAAATCCCATAATGATCCCCTCACTTTGTTCAAGACTGATACTTGTAGCTGCAACTGCTTTCAAACAACCTGGTAATGCTTTTGCAATTGGATCAAGAACTGCAGAGAAGTATGCAATAGGTTTCTTTAAATTTCCATGTCTCTGAATTAACACAGATAATGCACATCCTTCTCTCTCACTGCAATACAGTTCGAAATCTTTCTCATAATTTGGCATACCTAAAGCAGGAGCTTGGCATAAGCTCTTTTTCAGGTTCTCAAAAGAGTCCATCTCAGCATCATTGAGAATAATTGGATCTTTTACATCTGACTTTGTCAGTCTTTGTAGTGGTTTTGCAATTACTGAAAATCCACTTATCCATTGTCGACAGTAACCAACCATTCCCAAGAACATTCTTACCTGTCTTTGTGTTCTTGGTGGTAACATTGCTTGAATCATTTTTATTCTTTCTATTGTTACTTGTCTTTTTCCCTTTGCAATTCTGTGACCAAGATATTTTACTTCTTGTTTGCAAAACTGTAGTTTTGCTGGGGACACTTTATGTCCTTCTTCTGCAAGGCGATTTAACAGAATTATTGTGTCTGTTACACAATTTTCTCTTGTCTTTGCAGCTATTAACAAATCATCAATATACTGCACTAGCGTAGACCTACCAGGTAAGTCTAGGTCTTCTAATGATCTTTTTAACAATTCGTTAAAGATTGAAGGACTTTCTGTATAGCCCTGAGGGATTCTTGACCATCCGAGGGTCTTACCTTGGAATCTGAAAGCAAAGATTTCATAACTGTCTGGATGTAATGGAACAGTAAAGAATGCATTGCAAAGGTCAATGACAGTATACCATTCAGCATCATGTGGAATCTGAAATAGAATTACTGCTGGATTTGGAACCACAGGACAACATGGAACGACAATTTGATTAACCTTTCTCAAATCTTGTACGATTCTAAATGTTCCGTTAGACTTTTTAACTCCCATAATTGGTGAATTACAAGAGCTACTCTCCATTTCTTTTAATACACCTTGCTTGATTAATTTTTCAATTATAGGTGTAATACCTTCAATTGTTTCTGTTTTCATTTTATATTGTGGAGTGTTTGGAAATTCTATTCCCTGTTTCAATGTAATTTTTACTGGATCTACGTTTTTCATTAGACCCATCTCATTTCCAGTAAAATCCCATATTTCAGATTTCACTGTTTCTTTGAGTTCTTCAGGTAAATCTTTTTCTTCAAAGGCAGGAAACAATTTTGTTTCTTCTGCTTCCATCATCATCATTGTCATTCTGTATAAACCATGTTCCTCCATTGTTTGTAACTCAACTCCATCAGGAGAACAATATATTCTACAATTCATTTTACATAGGATGTCTCTGCCCAATAAATTCACTGGACTACTATTACAAACCACAAATCTGTGTTTATCTCTGTAGTTTCCAATTTCAACTGGTACTGGATCAGTTAAGTCAGTTTTAATTTGTTGATTACTTACTCCGACAACTTGGATGGTATCCCCAGAGAGAGGTAGGTTTTCAATTTCCACTGATCTAACAGTAGAACGGGTAGCACCAGTGTCCACTAGAAAAGTGATGTCTACATCATTAACTTTCCCGTTTACAAAAGGACCAGACTGGTCAACCTCAAGAGTGGCTCCAACAACACACTCTTCCTCCTCTCTCGGGCACCGTCAACAATAATCATCAGAATCGCTGTCTTGACTTTCTGCTAATAAAATTTGTTGTGAAGCATTTTGCATTTGAACCCTTTGCTGCTTTTGCTGTTTTTGTGGTTTTATTACCTGTTCACTTCCCTGAAATCCCACGTTTGGATTATATTTTTGAACTCCCCCACAATTCGGAAAAGGTGGTTGTGGCAATTGGTCTTGACGATTATTCACCTGTTGTTGTTGCTGTTGCTGTAACTGTCGTTGAATATTTAATTCGTTTAACCCCTGTTGTATCTGTAGCTGTCGCTGTAGGTCAATACCATTCTGCATCTGTGGATTCAATAAGGGATTCTTTAAGTTTTTAGGAGGATGAGGACACTCGTCTCTCCAATGTCCAATTTCGCCACAATTAAAACAAGGTAATCTTTGCTTCAACTCCTCAATTTTTGGGCTAAATTTCTTTGGGAAATTATTATTTTTAAACTTTCCTTGTATCTGGTTTGTATTTCCAGTTTGAACGAAATTAGTGTTCTTATTACCCATGCTGGCAATCTGTTGCTCAGCCACTTTTACCTGAGCCCACATGGCTTTCTCCTTCAGCTTCTTCTGTTTTACTTCTATTTCATCGCTACAATACTTTGCTTTTCTTAGAATATCATCTACAGATAGTGATTGCCATCCGACAATACTATTTCTGATCATTTCTCCAATTTCAGGTTTTAATCCATAAACAAATCTATAGACAAAATGGCTCATGTCTTTTTCATCTAATTTTTCATAACCACTGTATTGTTTAAAGATTAACAGTAGTCTTTCATAAAAAGAATGAACTGATTCTTTTGTTTCCTGTTCTGTTCTTTCTATTTTAACCCAATCGACTTCTTTGGGTGGAATTTTGTTTTTCATCCAAACAATTACTTTTTCATAAAAATCCATTACAAGTGGATTTGGAGCACCTGTTTCTTTAATTCTCTCAGGTTCTGTTTTTGGCCAACTAATCGATATTTTACATTCTGTCCAAAGATCAGATGGAACGACAATATCAAAAAATCCATCTAAATCAATCCACAGAACTTTTGATACTTTGATAAATCTATCGACTTGCCTGTACCACTCAACTGGTTTCTCCCTCAATTTCGGAAAGTCATTTGTGAATAACAGAATGTCCTGTCTCGACCAAGGGACATGAACATATCCTCCACCTGCAATTTCTCTCATTGGAAATTGTTTTGACAATTTTTCCAATCTTTCATCTTCCTTCTTTTTCGTCCATTTTACTCTCCATTTGTTCAGTTCTCCTAGCTTTTTGATATAGACAATCAAATCTTTAATATGAACTATTCTTCCCATTGAGTTTAAACTCTCGATGTCACTTTCTGAAAAGTCTAATCTGTAATGCTTTGCAAAATTCTTTTGTTTACTCACATCGATTTCAAGTTCTGCTACTAGATCCTCTAGCTGATCATATTTGTTTTTCGTTTTCCACTGAATGCTTTTGCAAATGAACAGTAGTTCATCATCTCGATAGTAATTTAAACTATCTGGACCAATTGTTCCAATTATTAATTCTTCGATATTCGCTTTTAATTTGGCCACATCAAGTTTTGGTGTGGTTACCCTGACTTCAGGACTCCCTATATCTGATATAGCACCCATTGGTGTTTTTGGAGATAAATCCTCATTAAAGGTTAAATCAGGCATTCTCGATTTAGAAGAGTTTATTTCAGATAAGTCTGAATAAAATTTTTCAGCAGCCTTTTGAATTTCTGTATTTAAAGGAATAGTTAATCCAGTTTTGTTTGTTTCCTTTTGATCAAATACGGGCTGAACAGGACCAATTGTTACTGGAACTGTCACAGCTTCCATGCCTTTTGTCATTCTTTTTATTAATTCTTCTTTTGATCTTAAATATTCATTATAATCAACATCTTCAATATTTCTTGCCTCTCTTGTATAATCTTTTGGAGGTTCTCTTGCTCTTGGAGCCATTGTAAAATGTCTACCTTCATTTCGAGCATTCTCGAATTCTGGTCTTCTAGGAGTTTCAATGATTTCACAATTATTTGGATAAAGTTTAGGAGCTTCATTAATTGGAGGTGCACTCGGTGAAGTTTCAGTAGAAACCACCGGAGTAGACCATGATCTAGGAGGTCTCAAAGGCTGATTCTTTCTAGCAGTTGTATATATTTCTTCCATAACTGCATCCTCAGATTCACTTTCCATAGATTTCCCTGTAGGAGTACCCATTACCATTTCATGAATTAAATACAATCCTTCACTCATGTTTCCCTGTCTCCACATTCGCAATCTATCTTCATGAGTTTCTCTTCTCCAAGGTGGATTTTTAGAAGGTCTTTTAATTCCACTAGCTTCTCTTTGTAATTGATACATCTCGTCTTCCCACTCAACTAAAGCTTCAAATTGAGTTGGTCTCGGTTTCGGAACAAGAGCATTCATTTTCTCTCGTAAATTTCTTAAGACTTTTACATTAAATGAACCATCATCAGGCCAAGTTAAAACACCGTCGTTCTTAGTATATCGTTTCCAACTATCGAACCATAAGACAGTATGATATTCATATTCACCTTCCATATACGCTGCAGGTGTTTTATACTTATGAAGTAGTTTACCACCTCGCGTTTCGATTTTCTTGTCAGGTGAAAATAAATTCTTAAACTTCTGAAATAATGTTGGCTTTTTCTCAACATGTTTAAAATGATAACTCATTTTTAAGAGTTAAATCTAATTCACAAAATCGTTCGTAAAATATTTCCGGGATGTTCCGTAAAACAACCAATCCGTGCGCGAAACACACCAACAAGCCAATGACAGTTGAGCTACGTCACTTTTCTGCTCAACCAATAAGATTGGTGTTTTTCTGAAGGACCAATTAGCTCACAGGTCGTCAGAGACTCAAGAGCCAATCAGAATATAGCTTGTGACGTAGGTCACCCAATCCCAGCGCGGCTCTGTGACGTACACAGCAGCTGCGGTTTCTCGTTTCTCACTACTGGCGCTTACCCCTCCTTCACAAAATCTTTTCACAGCGCCATTTTAAGAACACTTATCAGTGTAAATTAATTCTTAACGATGACTATAAGGACAACATCTGTTCGTTTCACTATTTAGGATAGTTTACATACATTCAAGTATCCACACTTCGGAATAGACGGCGCTATTCACACTAAGGATAATATTCAATTGTCAGTAGAGTAACCCTTACCCCACCCTTCTAACACGTATAATTATGAACTCGCTTTGCTCTGAACCCACCGCGAAGTGAAAGTTCTAAGAGTTCCACTTGAACATAAAATACAATTCAAACTCGCACTTTCACACTGAAATTTCCCTAATTTTCAAACACACATGAAATCCGTACAGCACTCTCACCTGTTTATAGAAATCATGCACCGTTAGCAAAATAACGACGTTATCCGTACAGGGCTCTCACCTGTTTATAGATATGAAACATGTACCCGTACAGGACTCTAACCTGTTTATAGATAATCATGCACCGACGCTAATTTACCCTTCACTCAAGCTCGGATATAACTAATACTCTCATCACAGTGAGTTTTATGGAAGGCGCTTTGTCCCTATTCTCATGCTGCTTTAATTTCTTAGAAAACCCTCACTTTACAAGATTCAGACCTAGCCCTAAAACTGTGTTGCTCGGCGACAACACTATGGTACACGGCGATACCTCTTGTGATACTCGGCGATATCACTACAAACAGAACAGATGGCTTGCGTGACTAATTTCTCGCCACACAATCTATACCGGTATAGCTTACAGATAGCACGAAAAACGAACTCAACATGTGTTAAAACATCGATCCTATTTCCATACCATAACACTTTAGTAATCCTTAGCAACCAACATATTACCTTGGTTACCCTTAGCAACCATCAATTTCTGCTACCTGAGAATTGATCCAGCGGCCTATAGAAAATATATCATAAACAACGCTACCCAACTTCATAACCTATAAACAAAATTCTATACTAAATATGGACCCATTTATAAACCTGACATATTTTGGGCCTACTGAATCAGGTGGTCAGATTAAATCTATATACATATTATCTACAAACTATATACATTTTTATACATCTGCGAAAGGAATATTGTCATTAGAATAAAACTTAACCATTTAAATGACCACCATTTGGCGACGTGATCTAACTAATAGTAACCTACACTCCTGAATAACCAAGACCAGCTTGTTTGTCAAAAGTAAGATTTTATTTACTAAATTATGGTATATAAGTTGATAGTTTTATAAATGAATTTTATTAGCAATAAAGTAAGCATGATTGTAAAGAAATGTGAGAAAATACAATTTAAGTAAGTGAATCAAATTTAAAGTAAATATATAAAGTTTAACATTTCTAAAACCTAATTCCCTAACTGAGCTAAATAGATAGAATTTAAAGTAAAGTTCTTTGAGGATTCTTACGTGCTCCACGCAAAGTCCGCCAGCACTTCACCCTCATCGGAAAGTCAGAAAGCAGCAGCCAGCCCATCCCTAGGGGCATGACTTTTTATACCTTTCTACGCTAACTAAACTACGCAAAGGAAAGTTTTCAGAAATCTTCGACGTCCCATTGGCTGAGAGTGACAAGTGACATGTCACCCACTTTTCAAAACTTCCATTAAGTCACATTTCTTAGAGACCATTGTCCCTTCCGAGTGCAACCAGGAGCTTCCTTGTATTGCAACAATTGTATAAAGTCATTCTCGCAGCGTCCATTGACTTCCAATTGATTTCCGCGGATGCCAAGTTAAGGACTGACAAAATGTTCTTTTTCGACCTTGGCCATGTCCGACAGAATGACGATAGCACGTTAGTTTTTGCTTTGTGAACGCAGCTTTTGACGAATAATTTATTTCAGAATGGGCGTCTCAGCACTTTTGCAGAAGTAAAATTCAGCATATTGTAGTTCGGGCAGACAAGGCCCAAAAGCAGACAACTTAAGTTTTCTAATATAAAACAAACACAAGAAAAGTATTAATGTAAGAAATAATGTAGATTCTGTATCCACCCCAGGATTTACTAATTAATTAACCCACCCGATTAATCAAAATGTTACCTAGCCATTGCAAACAAATAAAGCAGCGTTTATATCTACCAGTCTCCGTTATTCCATGAGACTTAAATGCACCTAGAATAGTAGAAATGACATCACACAAACAAGGAAAAGCAAAACAAGCACATGCTTCTTTTAAGTTTGCAGCAGTTAGTTATGACAAAAACGAAAACAATAAATTATTTTACACGAACAAAAAGATGCAACAATTATGCACGTTTATGAGCACACATGTTAGTCCCCCCATGTGTAAAGTTTAATCTAAGTTGTATTAGCATGACAAATCACAAATCATTAATATTATTATTCATGTTATGGAAATGTGACTTCACGAGTTTAAACAAAATTTTGTTTTCTATCTCGCTCCATCACGGGCGGGGGGGGGGGTTGGAAATGGGGTGACACTCGCGACGAGATGAGGGGGGAGGCGGGAGGGGTTTGGACTGGAAACAACACATTACAAGATATATATTTAAAATAAAATAGTAAACTTACAGTCCGGAGACTCGTCCCGATTCCCGCCGTCCTCGTTTTGAAGTCCTGCAGCACGTCATCAGGAAGGCGGCGCGGCAGGCAGCCTCCCTCTCCACGCCGCGTTTTTCATTGGTGTGGCCGGCTGCCCCAGGCTACGTCATTTTCTCTCTGTATGCTGCAGCATACAGAGAGAACAGGGGAGAGTTACTCGAGGGCAGGGGGGAGTGGCTTGGGGGAGTGGCTTTTTCACTGTTGTTAATACTATCTGTTTGGGCGGCCTCAGGCTGTCCAAACAGTCAGTATTAACAACAATGGGCAAGCCACTCCCCCAAGCCACTCCCCCCTGCCCTCGAGTAACACCACCACTGTCTGTAAACCAGGAAGTTCTTCTTTCTCGTCGTGCGAGAAGGCAGAAACAATGGTAGTTAATAACTACCATTTGTTTCTGCCTTCTCGCACGGCGAGAAAGCAGGGGGGCGGCGCCCAAACGCCCCCATGGAGGAATCGCCACTGTTCCGTATCCCCCGGCTCGAGGATTGAGAGCTGTGCGTAAGGTACGCCTCGTACTGGCCTAAAGGCTAAAGACTGTCCCGCTTCCCTCTTCCCGAACCCTCAAAGACTTTGTGATCCCTCGATCGATTGTACATAGCATAGCTCCTTTCCCAGTCCTCGTAGACCATGTGACTACCTGCTAGACTGTCCTCAGCTGCCCAGTCCACTGAGGACCCTGGCAACTGCATTCAGTGCCTAGGCACTTAACTCATTTGCAGCTCAAGTACCTAACTGTTTTGTTTCAAGCAAAATATGAACTTTAAACCCTCCCCACTTGAAAGTGACCTAACCTTTTGCAGTGACCTTTATATCACACAGTACATGCATCATACCTGCCAACTCACACTGTGACACTGTGTGACACACAATATCTGCTCTCTTCACACAATCTCCCATTGAGGAGCCGATATCACATGGTGGCCGGGAAAACGAGCTTAAAACCACTGCTAAAGAGTGGATTTCATCTTGTTCTCCAAGGCTTTGAAGTGCCGACTGCCATTAAGGGGTGTGAAAATACCCCAGGACATCGGCACCAGCCTCAACAAGCTTCTTTTTTGGGAGGAGGGTCTTGGGGATGGGTGGGGTTCAAAGGAGCCTCGTATGTACTTCTCAGTACAAGGCCCTCCCCCTTCAAGGCCCCAACCCCTCCTCACGCGGTGAGATTGTTCTTCAAGTTGACAGGTATGATGCATATATTGTATTTTGAATTTGCAAGGCGCACAGCTACCCCAAGGGGTTTCCCGGCTCTGGCCCGATAGGAGAGCTGAGAAAACTGGCAGAAGAACTAAGAGTTGAACAGCCAAGTCTTCAACCTTTTCCAGAATAAGCCATAAACGGTTTCCTCACGAAGTGAGAACTGTAAAGAGTTCCACCATGTAGGTCTTAAATAAAACAAGCATTTACAATGCAATGGTCTCGGCATTATTAAAGGTAGCGCTATTGGCATTGCTCATGACATTTTTTTTTGTGTTTTTAAAAAAAATCATAAATAAATGGCATTGTCATTTACATCGCCAATAGCGAAATCGTTAAATAAATGGCATTGTCATTTACAATGCCAATAGCTTAATCGCTCGCAAATGCGTGACCTATTGCATTTACACCCACACAGAGCCACACACACAAAGCCACCCAAACACACATACAGAGCCACCCAAACACACATACAGAGCCACCCACACAATCTGCACTCTGCACTAACAATCTGCACTCTGAATCTGCACTCTGCACTCACAATCTGCACTCTGAATCTGCACTCACAATCGGCACTCTGCACTCTGAATCTGCACTCTGCACTCACAATCTGCACTCACAATCTGCACTCTGAATCTGCACTCTGAATCTGCACTCTGCATCTGCACTCTGCACTCTGAATCTGCACTCTGCACTCACAATCTGCACTCTGCACTCACAATCTGCATTCTGCACTCTGAATCTGCACTCTGAATCTGCACTCTGCACTCTGAATCTGCACTCTGAGTCTGTACTGAATCAGGGTGGACATACACATTAAAAAGCAGACGGCTAATCACCGACCCTTGAGGAACCCCATAAGGGGACAGATAGGAGCTGAAGTTAGCTGACGCAGAGAAAACCTGAAAAGTTCAATCAGCTAAAAAAGACGCGATCTACTGCAATGCTACTCCAGCTAAGCCCACCGCCTGCAAAGCTCTTAACAGGATAGAGTGAGACACCGTGTCAAAAGCGGTGCTGAGGTCCAATAATTTAAGGGCCAGGGTTTCACCCTCATCTAACCTGTGTCTTATCATTTCAGTCACTCCAAGAAGAGTACATTTGGTAGAGAAACCTGTTGTATCTTATATCTTCCTGCTGCTCAGCTTGATTGCATGTGATGTGGAATGTTGGATAAATGGAATCTTAGTGTGTTGTGAATGTCAGTTGGGTGAATGGCTGAGCAGCAGGACAGCTGCTCCTGATGGGGTTATCAAAACCCCCTCTAAAACCTGAGTGGGAGGGGTGGAGGGCATTCTGGGATTCCAGAAATGCGGTCAATTCAACATTTATGTGCTTTTCAAAGATTTTGGATGAGGCCGGGAGCAACCAAATGGGGTGGAAGTTAGATGGCATTATCGGCTCAGCATTGGCCTTCGTATATATGTGCACACATTAACATTTGTTACTTTCAGTTTCCACGTTCCAGTTTCCTAGTAATGTAGTTTAGTAGCAGTGCTGGTATGCGTTCTGCATATCACTGCAGCTAACTTGGAGGCTCTAGGTTCAAATCCTAATGTGATATATCAATGGCGCATAAGGTTGTTGTAGATTTCTTTTGTGTAATTTGCAGGTTACATGCTGCGATCCTGAAAAATAGTTCAGCGTTATGCGCTTGTTGCAAACACCAACAGCTTGGCATGAGTTTGAATTCTTGCAGTACTTCATCCTTTAAATGTTGATAAAAAAATAATGATTTATTGGGCTAGTAGGGATTATCCCTGCACTTATATTTAAGTCAGTCCTTCCACCCGCCCATGGTCCCCCTGAGCAGCCTCTCAGAGAAGTTCATTTCTCCTAAAATCCTCATTTGACACCAAGGAGTATTCTTAGTTGAGGGGAAGCACTATTTCTATATTCATTTTTTAAAATGTATTTGTGCAATCTTATAAAGAGTAGCAAACCGCAGAGGCTGTCAGTGAGCTGTTCAAGGAACTAGAAGATAAAACAAGCATTGAAAATGCAATAGGTCTCGCAATAGAAGAGTTTGACATTTTTCGTTTTGCAAATGGATGAGTGGCGTTGCGTGGATGAGTGGCGTTGCGTGGATGAGTGGCGTTGCGTGGATGAGTGGCGTTGCGTGGATGAGTGGCGTGTGTGAGTGGCGTTGCGTGTGTGAGTGGCGTTGCGTGTGTGAGTGGCGTTGCGTGTGTGAGTGGCGTTGCGTGTGTGAGTGGCGTTGCGTGTGTGAGTGGCGTTGCGTGTGTGAGTGGCGTTGCGTGGATGAGTGGGGTTGGAATGCAATAGGTCTCGCATTAGAAAAGTTGTAGTTATTGGTCTTGTAAATGACATATTTTATTTATTTTTCCGTTGTTAAAATTGCTAAATTGATGGCTTTGTCATTTACAATCCCAATAGTTATAACTTTCGCGAATGTGACACCTATAGCATTTGGAATGCAACATGTTTTGTATTTACGTGACTTATATGGCAGCTCTCGTCGTTATGCTACATCTCTAGAGAGCAGGAGAGTGCAGCAGGGGAGAGAAGCACAGCAATGCAATATGTCTCGTATTAGGAAAGTTTGAACTATTGGTATTGTAAAGGACACATTTTTTATGTATGTGCTTGTTTTTAAAATAGCGAAATAATAGCTTTGTTATTTACAATGCCAATAGTTTTATCTTTCGCAAATGTGACACCTATTGTAACACAATATGTGTTGTGAGGGTGAGTGAGGGTGAGGGGTTGAGGGTGAGGGGTTGAGGGTGAGGCGTTGAGGGTGAGTGAGGGTGATGGTGGGTGTGGGTGAGGGTGAGTGAGGGTGAGTGAGGGTGAGTGAGGGTGAGTGAGGGTGAGGGTGAGTGAGGGTGAGTGAGGGTGAGTGAGGGTGAGTGAGTGTGAGTGAGGGTGAGTGAGGGTGAGTGAGGGGTTGAGGGTGAGTGAGGGTGAGGGGTTGAGGGTGAGTGACGGTGGGGGTTTGAGGGTGAGTGAGGGTGAGGGTGAGGGTGAGTGAGGGTGAGGGTGAGGGGTTGAGGGTGAGGGTGATTAAGGGTGAGGGGTTGAGGGTGAGTGAGGGTGAGGGTGAGTGAGGGTGAGGGTGAGTGAGGGTGGGCGAGGGTGAGGGCTTGAGGCTTATTGAGAATGTGTGTGGGTGTGTGAGGATGTGTGAGAGTGTGTGAGGGCGGGTGTGTGTGAGGGTGGGGGTGTGTGAGGGTGGGGGCATGTGAGGGTGTGTGGTTGAGGTCATGAGGGTGAGTGAGGGTGTGTGAGGGTGTGAGGGTGAGTGAGGATGTGTGAGGTTGAGGGTGTGAAGGTGTGTGAGTGAGGGTGGTGGTGGGTGAGGGTGTGTGAGTGTGAGGGTGTGTGAGGGTGTGTGTGTGAGGGTTATTGAGGGTGAGTGTGTTGTAAGGGTGGGGGGCTGAGGGTGGGTGTGAGTGAGGGTGTGTGAGGGTGAGGGTGTGTGAGGGTGTTTGTGTGTTGTGTATTTGTGTGATTGTGGTGTGTGTGCTTGTGTGACTGTCCCATAATTATATTAACGTATTTAAGTTATTGCGTTCTAGTTTTTATTTGGAATCCCGTACTATTTTGATTGACGTCCGTGTCAGCCAATGAGATTTCGAAATCCTCTCACGTTGCGTAACAATTTACTCGCGTCTAATTGGAAATCCCCATATTGTTGAAAGCGGGTCCCGTGTAAGGAGTGTTGGCTTCGTTGTCTGTTCCGTGCATCGTTCGACAGGTAAGTTGTTATTTGTTGTTTGTTTTGTGTGTGTATAGTGTTATGAATTATTCGATTTGTTGTTTCCTATTAGTTTTATTGGCATAGTAGTGTCTTTGTTTTGCAACGAAGGATGTTTATTTTGAATTGTCGGCTCTTTATTTATGTAATGCATTGTATCCTATTGTTCAGATCTAATTGTTAAAATGGTTGCTTTTGGTTAGTAGTTGTGTTAATAATTAGAGCATTTTTTTTGTGTGTGTGTGTAATTGTGTAGTATGTTGTATATCTGCGTGAATAACTTATATTGTTTCATCTCTACGTTCTGTTATTTCAGTTATTATTAAATGTATGTTTGTATAGCTTTTTATTTTGATGTGTATGTAAATTTCGTGCTGTGGTTTGTGATACTTCCTCTTCTTTAATAATTAATGCAATGTCTCCGCTTTGTGTTACGATGTATTTTTAAAGCAATATTGTCTTGTTATATATGCTTTCTCCATGTTGCTATCAGAATTTTGACTTATGTCCACATTACTGTAGAGTAGGGAAATTTTTTTTTTTGTATATTGGATGTAATTTCGTGTGAATAAATGCTCGTGTTATATGCGTACGGCTTTTTGTGTAACTCTTGACAATTGTGTTTAATCCGTCCCATTCCCCGGGTGTATAATGCTTATTTATTCCCCCAATAAAAAGTAGGCTGTTTCACATTTGTGTTTGTACATCCTCGTCCTCGCTTCCTGCCAGATATTTCTTCGTTGTTTTGTTGGTGTTATATTGTCCGAATAATTTTTGTTTTGTGACCTGAAGCCTGATAAACATCATTGCATGCTGTAGCTCACATTTGTTTTGTGAAGCTAAGAGACCTATGTAATGTTTATTGATGCTGTTAGCGCTGAATCCAAGTTGCGTAATATGTTTCTTATATTTGATGTAATTCCGTGTGAATAACTGCTATTGTTATATGCGTACGGCTTTTTGTGTAACTCTTGACCATTGTGTTTAATCCGTCCCATTCCCCGGATGAATAGTGCTTGTTTATTGCCCCAATCAAAAGTTGGCTGTTTCACTTTTGTGTTTGTACATCCTCGTCCTCGCTTCCTGCCACATATTTTTCTTTGTTTTGTTGGTGTAATATTGTACGAATGATTTTTGCTTTTTGGCCTGAAGCCTGATCAACATCCTTGCATGCTGTAGCTCACTTTTGGGAAGTATATTTTGTGTGTAACGTATCTGATGCACTACTCCATAGACCCCCTTTTTTTTCCGTCCTAAAAGTTGTTTATGTCTATGAAAATGGCATAACATTCATCAATTTGCAGAGTGGGTGAATGATGCAGAGTGGGTGAATGATGCAGAGTGGGTGAATGATGCAGAGTGGGTGACTGAAGCAGAGTGGGTGACTGAAGCAGAGTGGGTGACTGAAGCAGAGTGGGTGACTGAAGCAGAGTGGGTGACTGAAGCAGAGTGGGTGACTGAAGCAGAGTGGGTGACTGATGCAGAGGGGGTGAAAGATGCAGAGTGGGTGAAAGATGCAGATTGCGTGAAAGATGCAGAGTGGGTGAAAGATGCAGAGTGGGCGAAAGATGCAGAGTGGGCAAAAGATGCAGAGTGAGTGAAAGATGCAGAGTGGGTGAAAGATGCAGAGTGGTTGACTGAAGCAGAGTGGTTGACTGAAGCAGAGTGGTTGACTGAAGCAGAGTGGGTGACTGAAGCAGAGTGGGTGACTGAAGCAGAGTGGGTGACTGAAGCTGAGTTTGTTCAATTAGCCATTAGAAATGTAAATTACTTTACTGTGTTAAGGTTTTATATTTTAATGGATGCATTTCTTTAACTTATTAACATGTAAATTTGATAAGTAAACACACTTGAGCTTCATATTGTTTCGAAATTTACCCCCATGGATTTTCAAATTCTGAAATAATTATGTCGACACATGGTATTCATCCATCTCCAAGATGCCCTCTGAATTAAATAAATTTCAAGAACAAGAAAATAATTGACACGTCATCAACCCTAAATTAAACACTTGTATAGTTTCACTACCAACTATAAAGCTCTTAATATGTTTAGAACAGATAGGGACACACATTGCTATATTTTTTATTCTTTGGTTTGGGCCTGGCATAATGATGGGTTGTTTGACTTTGGAAAGATAACATGTCGGAGGACGTCTCCACACAAAGAGTATAGTGCAGGCACACAATATAGACCCCATCAGATTTGGAACCACATGGCTTACTGCTTAAATCAAGGTCAATCATTGATCTGCTGTTGGTTGTTGGGTTGTGAGTGAGCCTATTAAAGACCATATTTTGCAGGTGCTTGAAGGAAGAAGAGGTTGTTGTTGGAGGCGGTGAAAGGGTAAACACATGTTGTTTTAGTACGAGTATAATAGTTTGATGAAGCAGAGGGAGCTGAAATCCATCAGCATCCAATCCGAACCTGTCCATACAGCCTTCCACTTATCCTTCCATTCAGCTCTATCTTTCTGAATACCTACCGTACCACCTGCGTGTCTGTCTGTCTGTCTGTCTATCTATCTATCTATCTATCTATCTATCTATCTATCTATCTATCTATCTATCTATCTATCTATCTATCTATCTATCTATCTATCTATCTATCTATCTATCTATCTATCTATCTATCTATCTATCTATCTATCTATCTATCTATCTATCTATATATATGTATATATTTATTTATCTGTCTGTCCATCCTATGTGAAGTGGCTCATTGAATTATAGCTGGCATGTTTACTCTATTGCAACAGATTGAAACCTAACATCTTTAAATGCTGATTTAACACGTCAGCTGCACTTGCTGCTTAATCATCCTTGGCAGCGTTTCATTGCCTCTGAAATACCCATTCAGCAGACATCATTGCTTAATTGCTGTATAAAGACATTATCTGACATCAACGTACTGTTCCGGGACTGGATCTTCGAGTGATGAATTACTAAATTAATAGCTGTGTTCCTACTTCAAGTGAAGCTACAATGCTCAGCGATTATCCACACATGTAGTGTCAATGTTCATCAATATACATGGAGAAAATTATATTAGCAGGGAAATTGACTTTTAGAAAATGCAATAGGTCTCGCAATAGAAGAGTTTGACATTTTTCGTTTTGCAAATGGATGAGTGGCGTTGCGTGGATGAGTGGCGTTGCGTGGATGAGTGGCGTTGCGTGGATGAGTGGCGTTGCGTGGATGAGTGGCGTTGCGTGGATGAGTGACATGTGTGAGTGGCGTTGCGTGTGTGAGTGGTGTTGCGTGTGTGAGTGGCGTTGCGTGTGTGAGTGGCGTTGCGTGTGTGAGTGGCGTTGCGTGTGTGAGTGGCGTTGCGTGTGTGAGTGGCGTTGCGTGTGTGAGTGGCGTTGCGTGGATGAGTGGGGTTGGAATGCAATAGGTCTCGCATTAGAAAAGTTGTAGTTATTGGTTTTGTAAATGACATATTTTATTTATTTTTTCGTTGTTAAAATTGCTAAATTGATGGCTTTGTCATTTACAATGCCAATAGTTATAACTTTCGCGAATGTGACACCTATAGCATTTGGAATGCAACATGTTTTGTATGTACGTGAATTATATGGCAGTTCTGGTCGTTATGCTACATCTCTAGAGAGCAGGAGAGTGCAGCAGGGGAGAGAAGCACAGCAATGCAATATGTCTCGCATTAGGAAAGTTTGAGCTATTGGTATTGTAAAGGACACATTTTTTATGTATGTGCTTGTTTTTAAAATTGCGAATTAATAGCTTTGTTATTTACAATGCCAATAGTTTTATCTTTCGCAAATGTGACACCTATTGTAACACAATATGTGTTGTGAGGGTGAGTGAGGGTGAGGGGTTGAGGGTGAGGGGTTGAGGGTGAGTGAGGGTGAGGGTGAGTGAGGGTGAGGTGTTGAGGGTGAGGGGTTGAGGGTGAGTGAGGGTGAGGGTGAGGTGTTGAGGGTGAGTGAGGGTGAGGTGTTGAGGGTGAGTGAGGGTGAGGGTGAGTGAGGGTGAGGTGTTGAGGGTGAGTGAGGGTGAGGGTGAGGGTGAGTGAGGGTGAGGGGTTGAGGGTGAGTGAGGGTGAGGGTGAGTGAGGGTGAGGCTGAGGGGTTGAGGGTGAGTGAGGGTGAGTGAGGGGTTGAGGGTGAAGGTTTGAGGGTGAGTGAGGGTGAGGGGTTGAGTGTGAGTGAGGGTGAGGGTGAGGGGTTGAGGGTGAGTGAGGGTGAGGCGTTGAGGGTGAGTGAGGGTGAGTGTGGGTGGGGGTGAGTGAGGGTGAGGGTGAGTGAGGGTGAGTGAGGGTGAGTGAGGGTGAGGGTGAGTGAGGGTGAGGGTGAGTGAGGGTGAGTGAGTGTGAGTGAGGGTGAGTGAGGGTGAGGGGTTGAGGGTGAGTGAGGGTGAGGGGTTGAGGGTGAGTGAGGGTGAGTGTGGGTGAGGGTGAGTGAGGGTGAGGGTGAGTGAGGGTGAGTGAGGGTGAGGGTGAGTGAGGGTGAGTGAGGGTGAGGGTGAGGGTGAGTGAGGGTGAGTGAGTGTGAGTGAGTGTGAGTGAGGGTGAGTGAGGGTGAGGCGTTGAGGGTGAGTGAGGGTGAGGGGTTGAGGGTGAGTGAGGGTGAGGGGTTGAGGGTGAGTGAGGGTGAGGGTGAGGGTGAGTGAGGGTGAGGGTGAGGGGTTGAGGGTGAGTGAGGGTGAGGGTGAGGGTGATTGAGGGTGAGGGGTTGAGGGTGAGTGAGGGTGAGGGTGAGTGAGGGTGAGTGAGGGTGGGCGAGGGTGAGGGTGTGAGGCTTATTGAGAATGTGTGTGGTTGTGTGAGGATGTGTGAGAGTGTGTGAGGGCGGGTGTGTGTGAGGGTGGGGGTGTGTGAGGGTGGGGGCATGTGAGTGTGTGTGGTTGAGGTCATGAGGGTGAGTGAGGGTGTGTGAGGGTGTTGGGGTGAGTGAGGATGTGTGATGTTGAGGGTGTGAAGGTGTGTGAGTGAGGGTGGTGGTGGGTGAGGGTGTGTGAGTGTGAGGGTGTGTGAGGGTGTGTGTGTGAGGGTTAGTGAGGGTGAGTGTGTTGTAAGGGTGGGGGGGTGAGGGTGGGTGTGAGTGAGGGTGTGTGAGGGTGAGGGTGTGTGAGGGTGTTTGTGTGTTGTGTATTTGTGTGATTGTGGTGTGTGTGCTTGTGTGACTGTCCCATAATTATATTAACGTATTTAAGTTATTGCGTTCTAGTTTTTATTTGGAATCCCGTACTATTTTGATTGACGTCCGTGTCAGCCAATGAGATTTCAAAATCCTCTCACGTTGCGTAACAATTTACTCGCGTCTAATTGGAAATCCCCATATTGTTGAAAGCGGGTCCCGTGTAAGGAGTGTTGTCTTCGTTGTCTGTTCCGTGCATCGTTCGACAGGTAAGTTGTTATTTGTTGTTTGTTTTGTGTGTGTATAGTGTTATGAATTATTCGATTTGTTGTTTCCTATTAGTTTTATTGGCATAGTAGTGTCTTTGTTTTGCAACGAAGGATGTTTATTTTGAATTGTCGGCTCTTTATGTATGTAATGCATTGTATCCTATTGTTCAGATCTAATTTTTAAAATGTTTGTTTTTTGTTAGTAGTTGTGTTAATAATTAGAGCAGTGTTTTTTTGGTGTAATTGTGTAGTATGTTGTATATCTGCGTGAATAATTTATATTGTTTCATCTCTACGTTCTGTTATTTCAGTTATTATTAAATGTATGTTTGTATAGCTTTTTATTTTGATGTGTATGTAAATTTCGTGCTGTTGTTTGTGATACTTCCTCTTCTTTAATAATCAATGAAATGTCTCCGCTTTGTGTTACGATGTATTTTTAAAGCAATATTGTCTTGTTATATATGCTTTCTCCATGTTGCTATCAGAATTTTGACTTATGTCCACATTACTGTAGAGTAGCGAATTTTTTTTTTTGTATATTTGATGTAATTTCGTGTGAATAAAAGCTCGTGTTATATGCGTACGGCTTTTTGTGTAACTCTTGACAATTGTGTTTAATCTGTCCCATTCCCCGGCTGAATAATGCTTATTTATTCCCCCAATAAAAAGTAGGCTGTTTCACATTTGTGTTTGTACATCCTCGTCCTCGCTTCCTGCCAGATATTTCTTCGTTGTTTTGTTGGTGTTATATTGTCCGAATAATTTTTGTTTTGTGACCTGAAGCCTGATAAACATCATTGCATGCTGTAGCTCACATTTGGGAAGTAGATTTTGTGTGTAACGTATCTGATGCACGACTCCGTTGACCCCCTTTGTTTTTAATTTCGTGCTAAAATTTGTTTATGTCTCAGAAAATGGCATAAAACTTATCTATCTGTTAAATGCACAATCATTTTTTTTAATAGGGTGGAATAGGAGGCTATTTTTTGAGTCTTTACTTATATTGTGTTTTGTTTAGTTTAATTTGATTGTTTATTTGGCTGGTGGATTAGGATGGCGTATTTTTCCTTTGGATTTTATTTTCTAGGATGTATTTCTGTTGCGTATCTTGAGGGTGTATTTGTAGGGTGAATTCGGCTGTTAGTTTATTAGGGTGGATTAGGACTCAGGATTTCTATCTTGGAGTTAGAGTGTGGATTAGGATGGTTTATTGCTATTCTTCCTTTGGATGCTGTATTTGTGTGTGTGTGTGTGTGTGTGTGTGTGTGTGTGAGGATGAGTGAGGGTGTGTGAAGCTGAGGGTGTGTGACGGTGTGTGAGGGTGTGTGAGCGTCAGTGAGTGTGTTTGCTGCATGTCTGATGCTTGTGGATGTCTGTTGCTTGTGGATGTCTGTTGCTTGTGTATGTCTGCAGCTTGTGATGCTTGTGGATGTATGACGCTTGTGGATGCCTGATGCTTGTGGATGTCTGATGCTTGTGATGCTTGTGGATGTCTGATGCTTGTAGATGTCTGATGCTTGTGATGCTTGTGGATGTCTGATGCTTGTGGATGTCTGTTGCTTGTGTATGTCTGATGCTTGTGGATGTCTGCTGCTTGTGATGCTTGTGGATGTCTGATGCTTGTGGATGTCTGCTGCTTGTGGATGTCTGTTGCTTGTGTATGTCTGCAGCTTGTGATGCTTGTGGATGTATGACGCTTGTGGATGCCTGATGCTTGTGGATGTCTGATGCTTGTGATGCTTGTGGATGTCTGATGCTTGTGGATGTCTGTTGCTTGTGTATGTCTGATGCTTGTGGATGTCTGCTGCTTGTGATGCTTGTGGATGTCTGATGCTTGTGGATGTCTGCTGCTTGTGATGCTTGTGGATGTCTGATGCTTGTGGATGTTTGTTGCTTGTGGATGTCTGTTGCTTGTGGATGTCTGTTGCTTGTGGATGTCTGTTGCTTGTGGATGTCTGTTGCTTGTGGATGTCTGCTGCTTGTGATGCTTGTGGATGTCTGACGCTTGTGGATGGGTGAGTGGGTGAAAGGTACAGAGTGGATGAAAGGTACAGAGTGGGTGAAAAGTACAGAGTGGGTGAAAGGTACAGAGTGGGTGAAAGGTACAGAGTGGGCGAAAGGTACAGAGTGGGTGAAAGGTACAGAGTGGGTGAAAGGTACAGAGTGGGTGAAAGGTACAGAGTGGGTGAAAGGAACAGAGTGTGTGAAAGGTACAGAGTGTGTGAAAGGTACAGAGTGGATGAAAGGTTCAGAGTGGGTGAAAGGTACAGAGTGGGTGAAAGGTAGAGAGTGGGTGAAAAGTGCAGAGTGGGTGAAAGGTACAGAGTGGGTGAAAGGTACAGAGTGGGTGAAAGGTACAGAGTGGGTGAAAGGTACAGAGAAGGTGAAAGGTACAGAGTGGGTGAAAGGTACAGAGTGGGTGAAAGGTACAGAGTGGGTGAAAGGTACAGAGTGGGTGAAAGGTACAGAGTGGGTGAAAGGTACAGAGTGGGTGAAAGGTGCAGAGTGGGTGAAAGATTTAGAGTGGGTGAAAGATTTAGAGTGGGTGAAAGATTTAGAGTGGGTGAAAGATTTAGAGTGGGTGAAAGATTTAGAGTGGGTGAAAGATGCAGAGTGGTTGACTGAAGCAGAGTGGTTGACTGAAGCAGAGTGGTTTACTGAAGCAGAGTGGTTTACTGAAGCAGAGTGGGTGACCGAAGCAGAGTGGGTGACTGAAGCAGAGTGGGTGACTGAAGCAGAGTGGGTGACTGAAGCAGAGTGGGCGAATGAAGCAGAGTGGGCGAAGGAAGCAGAGTGGGCGAATGAAGCAGAGTGGGCGAAAGATGCCGAGTGGGTGAAAGATGCCGAGTGGGTGAAAGGTACAGAGTGGGTGAAAGGTACAGAGTGTGCGAAAGGTACAGAGTGTGTGAAAGGTACAGAGTGGGTGAAAGGTACAGAGTGGGTGAAAGGTACAGAGTGGGTGAAAGGTACAGAGTGGGCGAAAGGTACAGAGTGGGCGAAAGGTACAGAGTGGGCGAAAGGTACAGAGTGGGTGAAAGGTACAGAGTGGGTGAAAGGTGCAGAGTGGGTGAAAGGTGCAGAGTGGGTGAAAGGTGCAGAGTGGGTGAAAGATTTAGAGTGGGTGAAAGATTTAGAGTGGGTGAAAGATTTAGAGTGGGTGAAAGGTGCAGAGTGGGTGAAAGATTTAGAGTGGGTGAAAGATTTAGAGTGGGTAAAAGATTTAGAGTGGGTGAAAGATTTAGAGTGGGTGGCTGAAGCAGAGTGGGTGAATGAAGCAGAGTGGGTGAATGAAGCAGAGTGGGTGAATGAAGCAGAGTGGGTGACTGAAGCAGAGTGGGTGACTGAAGCAGAGTGGGTGACTGAAGCAGAGTGGGTGACTGAAGCAGAGTGGGTGACTGAAGCAGAGTGGGTGACTGAAGCAGAGTGGGTGAATGAAGCAGAGTGGGTGAATATATATGTCTGATGCTTGTGGATGTCTGATGCTTGCATGTCTGCTGGGGTGACAGCGTCAGTACAAGTCAAGCTCTAAGTTGGTGTGTGTCAGAACTGGTTGCCTCGGGGAAAAATACAAGTTCTCCCTGTAAATAAAGAAAGAGGAGGTGAGAAAGGAGGGTCCGGCTTGGAGCTGGGAAAGAGGCTGAAAGGGAGGGGAGAATGCATGGAGCGCATTCCAATGAAGTCTGTTGCGAGGCGTGGGGGGCAGCCTTTGATGTGCGAGAGAGCTGCCGTGAAAGAAGTAAACAGCAGGCATGTAATTAGGGGGGAGGAGAAGTCGCGCTGGGGTGAATACCTGAGGCCAAGCTGCCCGCGGGAGGGAGGCTGATGGCTGTGATGTGGACGTGCGTCGTGAACTAGCCTCTTGTTGCCTGTGGGAGGGAAGACGGAGGGAAGGCAGAGAAGGGGAGGGGGGATGAATGCGACACGGCGGGCAGGGGAGGGGCGGAGCGGGGAGAGCGGCATGAGGGTGTGAAAGCAGCAGGGGCCTGGAGTGCGGCTAAGGGAACTGAAGAAATGCGACACGGCAGGCAGGGGAGGGGGCAAAGCGGGGGTGTGGGAGGAGTGCGGCTGAGGGAAAATACATGCAAGCAGGCGGCTGGGGGCATGTGCACGCGCTTTTAAGCTCAATGCACATGCGCATTAAGCTTGAATTTCACGGGCACTGCAAGGAATCGCCACGATTCCTTGCAAGTTGGTTAAAGACTGTTTAAGCCCCCATAGTCTCGCAAGCTCGATGCGCATGCGCATCGACAGGCGAGACCTAAAAACTGAATGTACCCATAACATATATGGCATATGTGTTTAGGAATCAGCCCATTTTCTTGCAATGCTTCAAAAAGTACGAGATTGAAGGACAGAAGACATTAAAGGAAATCTTGATGAATAAACCATCCTTATTTATTAGACGAAAATAAACTTGATTTACATAATGTGTGCCTTTATATCTTAATTAACATTTACATTTACTGTCTATATATTTGAGGAGTAACGAAACCATCCAACATTATGAAGTTTCATTTGCATTAGAAACATATTTGATTTATGTAATGTGCACAATAATGTTTCATATATTGCATTTGAATGTAGTCCTGTAGGCTGAATGTAGTCCTGTAGGCTGAAACATTTTTTGATGTCGCCTTAATAGGTTTTGGGCCCTTGCCTGTCGCGGGTACTTGGGTCTCCCACAGGAGTGCAGCACCATTTTTATAGGGAGACCTGGGGGAACGCTGGGTGATAGGAAATTTGTGTCAGCCAGTTGATGCTACAACTTTCCCACAAAAAAATGTGTGGAAAAGTGATTTTTTCAGCTAAAATTGAGGTTTGCAGGGGATTCTGGTAAGAAAACGCTGGGGGATCCACGCAAGCCATACCTCCCTGGAATCCCCTGGGTGTCTAGCTTTCAGAACTGTGTGGGTTTGATAGGTTTCCCTAGATGGCCGCCAAGCACAAGGCCAAAAACCCCCCTTGCAAAACCAGGTCGTTTTGTGATGGGCAATTTTGATGTTGCCTCAATACGTTTTGGGCCTGTGCCTGTCGCGGGTACTTGGGCCTCCCACACGAGTGAGGCACCATTTTTATCGGGGGACCTGAGGAAAAGCTGGGTGGTAAGAAATTTGTGTCAGCCTGGTGATCCCACAACTTTCCCACAAAAAAATGTTTGGAAAAAGTGATTTTTTCCAGCTATATTTGAGGTTTGCAGGGCGTTCTGGGTAAGAAAACGTTGGGGGATCCATGCAAGCTATACCTGTGGGTTTGGTAGGTTTCCCTAGATGACCGCCGAGGCCGGGGCCAAAAAACTCATGGGACCCTCCTTGAAAACCAGGTTGGTTTGTGATAGGTAATTTTGATGTCGCTTCACTAGGTTTTGGGCCCTTGCCTGTCGCGGGTCCTTGACCCACCCATGCGAGTGAGATACCATTTCTATTGGGATACTTGGAGAAAGGCGGGGAGGAGGAAATGTGTTGTTTCTTTCTGCAGCCTGAAAGGTTTGGAAAATAATGCAAGGAAAATGTGACAGACACATTTTGAGGTTTGCAGGACATTTTGGGTAAGATAACTTGTTGGGATCCACAAGAGAGACATCACCATGTACTCCTATGGGTGTTTAGTTTAAGACAATATCTACAGTTGGTAGGTTATTTTTAGATGGAATGTACACCTTGGCAGAGAGACAAATAAGACAAATATTACTGCACAGCCATCTTTTCCTCAAGCACACACACATACTGGTTGGATTTGGCATGAGGGCGAGCGATGGTTCAGTATATAAAATGTTATTAACAAGAGATTTCACAAAAATGAAATGCACTGTCAATAATTGAAAGGACAAAAAACAGAACCAGTGACTCGCAGCTCGTGAGCTGTAAAGCCACGTCATGGCCCCAACCGCTTTACAGGCCATTCACACACCTTTCATACGTGATACACACAAGAACAATCACACCACCAGGCACGAAACAAAAACATTACAACATTCACAAAAAGGGACAAGGTACACCCTGCTGCAGAAAGACAGAAAATACAAATATTTCTGCACAACCACCTATTCCTCAAGCACACAGACATACTGGTTGGATTTGGCACGAGGGTGAGTGATGGTTCAGTATATACAGTTGTATTAACCAGAAATTTCACAAAAATGAAATGCACTGTTAATAATTGAAAGGACGAGAAACGGAACCATTGACTCACAGCTTGTGAACTGGAAAGCCACGACAAGGCACCAACCTCTTTACAGGCCATTCATACACCTTTCATAAGTGTGCCACATACAAAATCATTCATACCGCCAGCTGCGGGCCCTCACATTACAACACTCACATCAGCAGACAGCGCCATTGAAGGACCCATCACTTTCACACGCCCACATTCCTGAGACAGCAACCACACCAGCTGATGAATTGCTTGGAGTGGCGTTTGGCTAGCAGTGTGTGTAGTGACCATCAGCAAGTCACTACTCACTCACTGCCAGCCAAGGGCCAGTTCACGCACACCACCAGCCAAGCGCCAGTCCACGCACACCGCCAGCCAAGCACCAGTCCACGCACACAGCAAGCCAAGCGCCAGTCAATGCACACTGCCAGCCAAGCACCAGTCCACGCACACCACCAGCGAAGCACCAGTCCACGCACACCGCCAGCCATGTGCCAGTCCGCGCACACCGCCAGCCAAGCGCCAGTCTGCGCACACAGCCAGCCTAGCGCCAGTCAAAGCACCCCCCCAGCCAAGCACCAGTCCACGCACACCGCCAGCCAAGCACCAGTCTACGCACACCGCCAGCCAAGCGCCAGTCCACACACACCGCCAACCAAGCGCCAGTCCACGCACACCGCCAGCCAAGTGCCAGTCCACACACACCGCCATCACATATTTTATGCAACAAAAAAAACATAAACCAATTGGCAATAGATACAAACCTTTAACTACAAGCACAACATCTCTAACTAAATACATCACACTTTTGCCAACCATGAAATCTGAACAAAAATATAAAACTTTACAGACCTGTCACTTTACTTTTATGCTCACGGTTGTAACCAAAAACTCTGTTGTGTGTGGTACAATTTAAAACATGTGGGCACACAGCCCAGGATTGGAAGGGCAATAGGGGCAGTACATATGACTCTCTTTCTGCACACCTCTTTGCGTACACACTCTACATTTTTTAGCGGGAGAGTCTTTTTTAGCCGTGGGAGGAAGGTGATCAGGAAAGTGGCAATCTTTCAATCTAGCCAAATCCTCCACCCCTGCTTCTCTCAGAACTCCTGCCTGTTCTACTAAAACAAGGCTGCCTATCAAAGACTGCTGAAACTGAACAAACGTCATCTTTGACTCTGGAGAGCAAACGTTAAATACAACAAAGGCATTGTAGCTTGCTAAATGGAATAAATGGATAGCCAACTTCTAATACCAAACGTACGCCTTACGAACAGCAGTTTAAGGTTCCAACCTCTGATCTACTCGATCTACACCACTCATGTGCTTATTGTAGTCTAAAATGCACACGGGTTTGTGCACTTCAGCAACCTGACCCCAAACAGTCACAGGTGAAGTACTTTCATCATGGATAATAGTCAGCATATAGACATCTCTCCTGTCAGAAAATTTCAGAGCTAGAAGCTCATCACTACGCAAGGCACTGCACTGTCCCTTCACAAGTTTTTTTACAAACGAACTCTTTTGGGTAACGTTTATGGTTAGAGTGGATTGTGCCACAAGCAACAGTGTCCACTTTGAACAATTCCTTGGACAATGGTACAGCAGCAGTGTAAAAGTTATCTACATATATATGATGAAAAGTCCGCTGCTCAGTTCCCACACAATTTTCTCTGCAACTCCAAAAGCGGATGCAGGGGGGTCAATACTGAAATTCCTACCAGTGTAGACCCTGAAATTATAGACATATCCAGTACTACTCTCAGACAGCATAGACATCTTAATTCCATAGCGTGGCCTCTTGCTAGGAATGTACTGCCTAAAAACCAATCGACCCTTGAAAAGGACCAAAGACTCATCCACAGCTATTTCTTTCCCGGGCACATAGATCTCTGAAAATCGATCAACTAAGTGATCAAGGACAGGCCGAACCTTAAAAAGACGGTCACAATCAGGGTGATCGCGGGGCAATGCAAAAGCATTATCAACAAAATGCAACATCCGAAGAAAAAGCAAATACCGATTACGACTCATGGTTGCAGGAAATATAGCTGTTGCCCTCAAGGGATTAGTAGACCAATATGAAGACAGAGATGGCTTCCTAATCAGGCCCATCAAAAAAGTTAAACCCAAGAACTTCTTCAGCTCATCCAGATTTGTGGGAGTCCACCGGGTAACTCTAGAGTGGAGCCTAAGCCTGGCACAGTTGTCCCTCAAACACTGTTCAGCTTACAAATTAGTCTGCTCAACAATCTCAGCCAAAAATACGTCATCCAAAAACAACTGAAAGAAATTTATAGGCAACATTTTTTCACAATTCACTCTACATCCTGCAACACCATTAAAGACAGACAGCACCAGCTGCACCATGTTTGGGTCAACCCATAGTCCGGCACTTCCAATGGGAAGCTTCGCAGACTCAGGCTGCAATCCAGATGCCTCTTGCTGCACTATCGGCCCATCAATGTCCTCCTCTAAAACAGGCACCTCATCCGCACTGAGAGTAGCTTCATCTGCACTTAGAGTAACTTCATCATCATCAGATGATTCCATGTGGAGAGAAAACTCACAGTCTGAATCTTCCCCTCCCTCCTCTGCCTCAGATGCAGCGTCAGTCTCATAAGCATGGTCAGAAGAAGACTCGAAAAGCATCCAAACAACCTACTGAGCGGTCATCCTGCGGCTAGCCATAATCCTTACTTGACAAATAAGTCAACAGTACCCAAAGTGTATAAAAAAGTAATAAACATAGTGTGGATTCATAAAACTAAAAGAAAAACTACAAGCATATAGCAGTAGCAAGGCAAAGTCTATAAAAAACAAAGCACACAAAGAGCTATATACTGTAAAACAATACCACTCACTTGCCAGAGGCAGCTAGTCTCACCAGCACCTACTCTGCACTGACACAGCAAGCACCAATATCCCACTAAAAAAGAAAACACAAAATAGATTACACAAAAAGCAACACAATACACATGGTGCACAAATACAAGGAAAATGGCGCAGACACTCAAACAAAGGCTAAATAGGCTTCTAATATTAAATTTTTTCCAAAAAAACACATTCATGAAGGTCACATTTGTTGTAAACAATATAAAAAAAATGTTTCCTTACCAAACACTTGCAACTAAACTACCAGCTCTACCAGTGCCGAAACCGCAAACACAATTTAAAACAAAGCTTTGCCCTAAAATGAAAAGGAGAAAACTAAATGTTACAATCACAAATAATGGCACACAGACCATCAGCTGAACACACAAAATTTCCCCGGGGGCACATGGGCTTAAAAATACAAGGCCTATAAGGCCTATGGGGGCATAAACAACCAGAATATTCACCAAAACATTTTGCACCATAAACAATAAAATCCCTGCTGATCTAGCAGCTTTTGCCCCTTTTGGGCCCTTAAAATATATGGCCGATCTGCCCCCAAGGGGGCAGAAAAGGCAAAACAGTCATCCCCAAACGGTGTGACCCTTGCCCAAGGAGCCACTCCTCAAAACATGTGTATATACATATGTATATACTTACATTAAAAAACATTCCTGGTAGTCTAGAGGCTTCTACCCCCCCTTGTGGGCAGATGGGCCTAAATTACCAAAACATTCATCCCCAAAAGGGGAGCAATCCTTGACCTAGGGATCGCTCCCCATAATTACTAAAAATGAATCCCTGGCACCTAGTGGGTTTCAACCCCCCCCCCCGCCCCCTCCCGGGCTAGATCAGCAGGAAAAATGGCTGATCTAGCCCCAGGGGGGCCGAAACAAGGATAAAAAATATCACCCCCATGGGAGCGGCCCTTGCCCAAGGGGTCACTCCCAAAATGTGCAAATTTAAAGGGAGGCTGACTGGCCTAAAATAGGCCAAATCGGCCACCAGAGGGGGCCGAAACATAGATACATATGCTCCCCGGGGAGAGGCCCTTGCCTAAGGGGCGCTCCCCCAACAAACCCCAAAAAATCCCTTTTGGTCCAGTGGATGGATTCCTGCTCCACGATCGCGGGCCTCACCTGCGATCGTGGAGCAGGAATCCATTAGAAAATGGACACAGGGGGAAAGGAAAAACTCTTTCCTTTCCCCCTGTGTCCATTTTCCCCCCAAACCCCCCCCCCCCGAGAGAAGGACTTAAATTTAGGCGTCCTCTCTCTAGACGCGCTGGTAACAAATGGCTTCCAGCATGTCCCCGTCAACCTATGATGACGTTGACGCGCCGTGAGCGCGCCGACGCCATCAGATTGCTGAGGGAGGTGTTGGGGGAGGTAGCCTTCCCCAGTGGGGCATGTAGGGGGTCAGCCCACGGGGAAAGCGCCAGCATTTTCCCCCGTGAGCCAGTGCCAGGACGTAATGGTTACATCCTCGGCACAGCTCCACCGTTGCCGAGGACGTAACCATTACATCCTCGGGACCGAAGGGGTCAACATACACATAAAGTGTTTTCCCTTCTTTGCATTTAACTTATACTGTGAATACAAAAGACTGACTCCACTCTTTCAGTCCTTTTACATCAGACACATTAGAATAGGGGTCTACAACAGGTTGATCGTGAGCTACCAGTTCCTCGCTGCGTCCCTCTCATTCGCTCACAGATCATTGCCTGTGAGCTGGTTTGAAAATATGCAGCTGTCCTTTGCAGAGGCAGCACTTTGAAACCTTGTACACCCTATTCTGCGAGGCCTGAGAATATTCTTTATTTCTCTTTCTTGTCCTACTTCTTTCTTTTTCTCATTTCCTCTCTACTCTCCTTACTCTTTCTTTTCTTTTTAGACTTTTTTCCATCTTCATTCACTTTTTCTCCCCTCTTTCTTGCTTTCTCTCATTTCTTATTCTTTCTCTCTTTCTGCCAATGTCTTTAATTCTTTACTTTTCCTTCTGTCTTGCTTTTCTTTCTTTCTATTGTTTTTTTTCCTACTTTTTTCTTTCCGCCATTTTCCTTCTACATTGTTCATTTTTCTTTATTCCTTATTTCAGTTTCTTTCTACTTTCTTTTTCTTTCACTTTACTTTCTCATTCCTTCTTTCTTTACTTATTCTTCTTTGTTTTCTTTTCTTCTTCCTTGCCTTTCTTTCACTCCATTTTGTTTTTCCTTCTTTTTTAGGTCTTGCCTGCAGGCAGCGTGCATGTGCTGTCGCTTTTGAGGATCTACTGTTTCTAAAAATAAAAAAACTCTTGCAATTTACTTACCATTCAATGGTTTAATTGTCACTCTCATTTCCTTGCTTCTCATTGGTAGGTATGTGTAAACTTCATGTCCACTTCATGTATTCATTCATTCGTTTGAGCATGGACCAAGTCTCAATCAATCAATCAATCAAGAAATTATAAGTGTGCTACTCACCCGTGAGGGTCTCAAGGTGCTGGGGGTGGGGGATACGCAACTCCGTTCAGCCGAAGAGCCAGGTCTTGAGAATTTTCCTGAAGGTGTTCAGGGAAGGGGCGAATTTGATGTCTGCAGGTAGCTCGTTCCAGGTCTTGGCTGCAATGCGAGGGAACGATCTTCCGCCTGCTCTGGCTCTGTGGATGCGTGGGGTTTCCACCAGTGCGAGGTTGGCCGATCGCAGGTTTCTTTTGGGTGCGTGGAAGTTTATTCTGTCGTTGAGGTATTTGGTTCTGTTGTTGTGTAGGCATTTGTAGGCGCGAGTGAGGATCTTGAAGGTGACTCTCTTTTCCACGGGGAGCCAGTGGAGTCGCCAAAGGTGATGGCTGATGTGTTCGCCCCGGGGGATGCCAAGGACTAGTCTGGCCGCGGTGTTCTGTATGGTTTGGAGTTTGCGGAGTAGGGAATTGTTGATGCCGGCGTAGAGAGCATTGCCATAGTCCAGTCTGCTGGTGCATGGGTGACAGTTTTCTTGACTCAAGGGAGATCCATTTGAAGGTCTTGCGGAGGATGCGGAGGGTGTTGAAGCAGCTGGAGGTGACGGTGTTGACCTGACGGTTCATGGCGAGGGATGAATCAAATACGATGCTGAGGTTTTTGGCGTGGTCTGTGGGAGTTGGTGGGCTTACGAGGGCGGTGGGCCACCAGGTGTTGTCCCACGCTGAAGGGCTGGTTCCAAAGACGAGGACTTCTGTCTTCTCGGCGTTGAGTTTGAGGCAGCTGCTGGTCATCCAGACTGCGACTTCTTGCATTCCTCTCTGGAAGTTAAGTTTTGCGGTGGTGGGGTCTTTGGTGAGGGAGAGGATGAGCTGGGTGTCGTCGGTATAGGATATGATGTTAAGGCCATGTTGTCGGACAATGTGTGCGAGGGGGGCCATGTAGATGATGAAGAGGGTTGGGTTCAGAGACGATCCCTGAGGGACTCCGCAGGTGATTTCCGTGGCGGCGGAGAGAAATGGCAGTAATCTGATCCTCTGGGTTCTTCCTGTGAGGAACGAGCGGATCTTGTTCGGGGCAGTTCCTTGTATGCCCGCGTCGTGTAGTCTGGCGATCAGTGTGCGGTTGGAGACGGTGTCGAATGCTGCAGACAGGTCGAGGAGAATGAGGGCTGCAGAGTGGCTTTGGTCGAGGAGAGTGCGTATGTCGTCCGTGGCTGCTAGTAGGGCGGTGTCGGTGCTGTGGTTGGCTTGGAATCCGGATTGGGTTGGGTTGGGTCGAGGACGGCGTGCTCTTCGATGAATCGCGTCAGTTCCCTGTTGACTGTTTTCTCTGCCATTTTAGCTGCGAAGGAGGGAGCGAGGTGGGCCGCTAGTTTTTTAGGTCGGTGGGGTCGGCTGTGGCCTTCTTGAGCAGGCGCCTGACTTCGGCGTGTTTCCTCTCGTCTGGGAAGGCACCTGTTTTGAAGGGGGTGTGTTGAAGTTCGGGTGCAATTGTGTCTGTCGCTCTGTGGTAGATGTGCGGGGTAGGAGTCGGTGGGGGCCCCCGAGGGGATGCCTTTCATGACCTCTGCTGTGTCCTCGGGCGTGATTGGTGTCCAGTTGGAGATGGTGGGCTGGCTGGTGTCTTGAGCAGGCGGTGGGCTGGTTGTGGTTTCGACAAAGTTGTCGTAGAGAGTTAGTTCTGATCTTGGGGTAGAAGTAGGTTCCCAGCTTGTCGCAGAGGTCTTGGGACGGGGTGATGTCTGTGGCTTCGCAGTGTGGGTTGGTGAATTGCTGAATGACACTGAAGAGTTCCTTGGCATTGTGGAGTTGGCGAGGAATTTTTTGTGGATGAAGTTCCTTTTGGTCATTCTGATCAGGTTGTGGTAGTCCGTCATGGCCTTCTTGTAGGGTGAGTAGTTGTCGGTTGTCTTCGAGTGTCTCCAGTTCCTCTCCAGTCGTCTGCAGGTGCGCCTGGCTTCTTGGAGGTCGGTGGTGAGCCAGGTGGCTTTTCTGGGGCGTTGTCTGCTGGGGTTGCGTAGCGGGGCGGGTTTGTCTGCGCAGTTGAAGATCCACATGTGGAGTCCTCTGGCTGCGGTGTTGGCGTCGGATGTCCGGGTGTGATAGCCTCTGGAGAGGTTGGAGTTCAGTTGTTCGTCGGTGACCTTGCTCCAGTTTCTTTGTGGCGGGCGGGGTGCTGGTTTGGGTGTCTTGGGTTTGTCGACGGTGAAGTGGACGCAGTGGTGGTCAGTCCGTAGTGGTTGTGTTGTGTGGCTGAAATGGACACTCTTGCCTGCAGCGAAGATGGGGTTGAGGGTGTGCCCTGCTCTGTGTGTCGGTGTGGTGATGAGTTGGTTGAGTCAGATGTTGGAGAGGTTGTCACAAAGGGTGGTGGAATTGAGGTCGCTGGGGTTATCGAGGTGAAAGTTGAGGTCTCCAATGAGTATGTAGTTCATTGATGTGATGGCGTGGGGTGCGATGAACTTGGTGATGGTCGTGGCGAAGGTTGTCCAGGGTGGTCTGTACAGGAGTGTTCCCTGGAGAGTGGTATTCGGGCTGGTCTGGATCTGGAAATGCAGGTGTTTGGCGGTGTGGAAGGTTTTGCTGGAGGTGGTGAGGTGGAGGGAGCTTTTGTGGGCAATGGCGAGGCCTCTTCCTGGGTGGCTGGGGCGGTCCTTCCTCTGGATCTTGTATTCGTCCGGGATTGTAGAGTTAATGTTATGTTGGTCCAGGTCTCATTGAAGAAGGCAATGTCTGCCGAGAGAGAGGCGAGTAGGTTCCATATTTCTATGGTGTGTTTGTGTACAGAGCGTACATTGAGGAAGATGATCCGAGGGTGTAGTTGGTGCTGGCATCTGTGGCGTTGAGAGTCGTTGTGGTGGTGAAGGTCTGGCGGCAGCAGAGGCAGGAGAACTGGCCGTGGGTCGTGCTAGGGGAGGCCTGTTGGCAGTTTGTGGGCCTTTGGGGTTTGAGTGCGAGAAGGGCGGTGGAATCGTAGCAATGGATGGTCGTTGGACCAGGGTTCCTGGCGCTGGTCGCGATCGGGCGCAGACGGGCTTGCCTCGCAGCTGCCGCCATTATGTAGGGCAGCGGGGAGGGAGGAGCAGCGGGGAGGCGGGAGTGGTTGTGTGCAAGGGGGCGGGGCAGCAGAGGCAGCAGAGGCAGGAGGCAGAAGCGGGAAAGCAGTGCAAAAGGGCACACACGTGAATGACAGTGAACAGTGGACAAAATACAATAAAATACAATACAGTACAGGGAATGAAAAACAATACCAGGAAAAGAAGTCATCCCACACGATAACACCCGATTTTACGAGGTCCCGGGGGCAGTCTCAGTCAGGCGGAGTCAGGCCGGACAGCAGGAAGAGGTACAAGGGGAGCACTGGCAGGCAGGGGTCTCAAACACATCCCAGGAGGCTCGAGGTTCAGGGCAGGTCCTAGGAGCAGAGCTGCTGGGGAGTATGCCTTCGACCACCGAGGACAGAGGTCTTGTACTTATTAATGCCTTTATTGGTGTCCTTTCGCTGCTCGCGCTCAGATGGAGGTACATTTTTTAGGTCTCGCGACCTATCGATGCGCGCATGCGCATCGAGCGGAGCGAGAATTCAAGCGGCGAAAACATCATGAAACCACCAGCTTTTTGCTGGCGTTTTCATGGCGTTTTCCTGCAGTTCATGTGAACCATGTGTTCAAACATGAACGCGCATCAGCCTCCCTCCATTTGCCGCACAGCACATCAAAGGGCTTCGCCCAGCGTGCGCTCTGCGGCTTCTCCTCCCCTAATTAGTCATTTTCGCCGCTCCCCTGCCCGCCGTCTCGCATTTCTCCTCCCCCTCCCCTTCTCTGCCTTCCTTTCACGCTCTGTAGCTTCCATGCCACTCACTGGCCTGATTTGTAGGTTTCTGCCTCTTCATTCAGATATTCAGATACGAATCTTCGTGCTTTCTGAACACTAACGCACACGTTTATTTCCTTACATTACAAACAAGCATGTAATCCCAAGACTTCAGGGCCTGCTTATGGCTTCCCGCCTCCTTCCTTCCATCTATGCTTGCTCCGTCTACAAATCACCCCCGACCCTTTCACTGCTTTAGGTTCAGCTAAATGTGAGGATGCTGATGCCACGCTGTCTCTTGTGTTTTAATTTGTGATCAGTCCACTCCCAGCACCACCCCGCCTCTGCCCTCCCCTCTGGTCGCCTTAGTTTCTTCATTGCTTCAATATGTACGTCTTGTGTGGAAAGGCCTGAATGACTGCCAGTTGCCACGCCGATTGACACTGATGTCCCGCGATTCACAGTCATCAGTGTTTTGAACTACCTGGGCCGTGGGATCCCGTTCAGTGTCTTTGTGCAGACACGTTCAGAGTCGAAGCGGTTTGATGTTTTTCCCGCTCACTCGGCATGTCAAGGCGTAGCTGTGGGAACTATAACGGGCTTCATGTTGAAGATCCTAAAAGTGAATGTTGTTCTACTGCAACAAACACTTACCGTAGTTATTTTATGCTACCAAATACGACAATATCTTATAGTATCAAATCCATTTTAGGTCTTTGGCTGTTGTTATTGCACAGATAGTGGCTTCAAAATACATAAATCATGGGACCTATCTCACTCAGCAGGGAGAGACTACACCAATGCCTTAGTCTGCTCTTTACAAGTATATCACATCACATACCATACAGAGTAAAAAGGACATTACTCCCCTATAAAAAAAAATATTTCAACTAATGTTTTCTGGAAAAAACCACACATTTCATATGTAATTTTTTTCACGTAATTTTTTATTTTAATTGCGAGTGAAGAGCATTTTATGGTCCATTATTGCTGTTTCGGGGTTCTTGTGACATGTACAAGTCACATGTCCTTCTTATGCATGGTTTGTCTTCAGCAGAGGTATGGATCACATTGAACAGTTACCCTGTTGTGTGTCTTTTATGTAAATAAGCACCAAGTAAAATCAAATGCACATGACGTCACAGATCATGTTTTCATAACACTGCGCAGTAGTACGACACTCTTGGGCTGGTATCTAATCTGTTTCACTAATTAAAAAAATACAAATTAAGTAAAACACTTGTATCATTCCCCCCAGGTATGCATTGGTATCATTACGAACAATAGCTCAATGGGTAGTGCGCTTGTTGACCTCTTCGTGTGACCTAACAGTACCATCTAGTATTAAAGCGCAACGAAAATATTCAGTTTGTCGGATTTTTAAACATGACCAAATACATGTTTTAATTATATCTTAAACAAATCTATCAGTTTTGGAACATAGGAGCAAAGCTGAAACAAGCATTGGCTTAGCCAATAGGTCTCGCCTTTGGGACCTTATAAGTGTTTAGTCAAACAGCTGATGTTGTTGCACCAAGGATATTGTGCTGCATAACTAAATGCTTATAAGGTCCCAAAAGCGAGACCTATTGGCTATGCCAATGCTTGTTTGCTTCTCTGTTGCCTTGCTTCCTCCTTCCTTCTTATTGCTTCTTCGCTCCTGCGGCTCGCCCACTTCTTACCCTGTTGTTGCTGCCACCACCACTCTTGCCCCTCCCCCTCCGTTGCTTGTTGCCCCCGTTACTTGATGCCCCCGTTCCTCATCCCGCTCACCACGTTACTTGTTTTAAAGCTCCAAGAGGAGACAGGGACATCTTAAGGATTTTGGGGGCCCTGGGCCAAACATATTTTGGGGGCCCCTGTTCAGAACAGCTTTGAATTTATGATCCAATTTGAGACCCTGTTTTCCACGTAGTTTCCACTTCCTCAGCTGTGTTAGCAATCCAGTTAGCATCATAGGCATTAGCCTATATATTCCTGAGGTAAATTGACGCGTGCAGCTGACAGCTGTAGGATTTAGTGTTTCCTGCCCTGTTACTAGGTTTTAAATACTTTTCAAATTGTATATGTGTGGATGAATTACTCTGTGCTTTTTAACAATTTCTCCTACCTACGCGCACTTGCACATTACTTGATTCTGCTTGCCTATACCTCCTTAGCTGCTTCAATTCACATCTCGCTTTTCCTCCAGTCCTGGTCCGCCGTGGCGGATACACTGATTGGGGCTACTATCGGGCTCCTCACTTCCGGCCATGCAGTTTCCACTTCCTCAGCTGCGCTAGCGATCAAGTTTGCATCCTAGGCATTAGCCTATATATTTCTGATGCAAACGGACGTGCACAGCGGGCGTGCCGATGGCGCACCAAAGGTAAGCCCTTCTGCATAAGGAGGCGTCCTGGAGGCGTCCGGAGCCGGCCATGCTGCCCAGTTCCCCTCCAGTGAGTTTCTTCCACTATATTACAATAGGGTAAAACTGCTTAGCCTTAGGCGGTTACCATTATGCCAGTGTACAGCGGCTGATCCAAGCTTCGAGGTAGATTTTCGATGCAATAAGTGCAACTGGTCTCTCCTCCAGCCCAGGAATCTCGCACTCAAGATTCTCACATGCAACAATAAGTGTAAAAACAATAAGAAAACAGAGGAATTAAAGTCCACCCTTTTAAATTGTCGCTCTATGCAAAAGCATGAACTTCACATTAATGGCCTACCTTTAGATGAACAGCCTGATTTTTTATTTCTCACCGAGACCTGGCTGTCTGAAGCCTCCAACCCTACTATCACCTCGTCCAACCCTACGGGTTGTAAAATCCTTAGGAGGGACCGACCGAGTGGGAAGTGGGGGCGATGTCGCCATAATTTACAATAAAAAACTAGACTGCTCTCACATTCCGATGGAAAACATCAAGGGTGGAGAGTCCTTAGGCTTCCGCTGTACCTTATCCCCCAATCATAGCATAGCTGTTTTTCTGATTTACAGACCTCCCAGTGCAATTCTAAATGTTATTACTATGCTTAATACAGCCACCACCTCCCTGGCCTTAAAAAACAACTGCCTTATTCTGGGAGATTTCAATATACATATGGATAATGAAAAAGACCCTCAAACAATTTCCTTGTTGGAGACGCTGCAGGCCTGCAACATGTTTTAATCTATTTCTTCCGCCACCCATGAGAAGGGCCATACCCTAGACCAAATCTTCCACAACTTTGACATATCAGAACCCTACCCATTATCTGGTCTGACCACCTCCTAATAAAATTAGTCATTCCCAACTCTGCCACAGCCCCTAGGGCTAACGCAGGGCAGAGGGTCCCTAATTTCAGGACATTACATAAATTATTCATCCCGAAGTTAGCAAACACCCTTGGTAAATCCTCTCCGGAGCTGTCTTGCTGCCTCTCGATAGATTCATGTCTTCCAACCAACAGTGACGCAATAGTACTGGTTGTTTCCCGCTTCTCAAAAAGTTTGGCCCCACCAGCGCCTTGGTTTAACGATTCCCTTAGAGCTAGCAAAAGAAATTGTATAAAAATGCAACCAAAATGGTGTAAATCCCATCCACCTGAGGACAAGAAGGTGTATAAAGACAACTTAAAAACTCATTACATTCATGCGAGGCAGCCAAGAAAAACTTCATTCAAACCAAGAAAATGCCCAAAATAAGAGTAAGGAAATCTTTAGCACAGTTAAATCCTTTACCGCCCCAAAAGCTGGCACAAAGGAAGGGACATGCACGGAAGAATGGTCTAAGCAAATAGCTCAATTCTTCTACAAAAAGATCTCTGTGATCCAACCAGCCTTCACTAACATCTCAGAGAAAGAACTGACCGTCTACCTAGGTTCCAATAGCATATTCCACCCCTTGGATCCTCCAGCTTTACTTGATTTCCCTGAGTTTCAGCTTGAAGAGTCACTGACCATTCTCCAAAGCATTAAGTCTGGCTCTCCTACCGACCCATGTCCACTGAATATCCTGAACCTATTAGCTCCCACCACAACACTCACGGTAAACCAGCTCTTTAATGTGTCCCTCTCCTCAGGCAACATGCCGAAATTATGGAAGAATGCTAAGATTCTTCCACTGATAAAAAAGGCAAAGCCAAACCGACGGACCCTGCCAACTACAGGGCAATCTCCCCTCTTCCGACCCTCTCCAAAGTATTACAGCATGTAAACAAGGCCCTCCAAAAACACATTGAAGATGGGAAGCTCCTTCATAAGTTGCAATCCAGTTTTAGGGCTAACTACAGTACGGAGTCCGCTCTGCTCGAAGTGACTGAATTTCTCAAGGGTAAGCTGAACCAGGGAGGCAAGGCTGTTCTGATACTGCTCAATCTGTCGGTGGCCTTCGATACGGTCCCACATGAGAGGCTCCTGGAGAGACTTGCTAACATCGGCCTGGGGGGGGGACTGCCTTAACATGGATGTCATCATTCTTGGCAAATAGATCTCAGGACATCTGGCTTCCCCTTTCTCCTCCCCGGTTCCGGCCATGAATGTTTGTGTCCCTCAGGGCTCCATTCTCAGTCCTACCCTTTTTAATATATATATATATATATATATATATATCGAACACAATTCTGGCTCAATTTCTCGTGGTCCCCTGGCGCTCTCTCCACCGGTGTCGGGCTACTAAGCAGAGCCCCGCTTTCCAAATATTGCCACAAATCCCTCAGAGAGGGAATTAGTCCGCACTCACAACGAGATTCTTCCCAAGTTACCTTTATTTGTCAAGGTTATTCAGCAAATTCGGGTTACAACACACCAACGCGTTTCACAACACACAGTTGCTTGTTCACGGTAAGGTAACCTTTACACCAGCTCCTCCTATATTCTTTACAGGGCGCGCCAAAAACAAACAAATTAATGCTGACCTCACTTCCTGTTACCTATTACAGGAAGTAGGCTGGGAAATGTAGTTTTTGATAACTTTTGCGTTTTCAATAATCACCCATGAAACTTTATAAATTTGTAGCCAACAGCGTTCTTATCAGCCATGATTATGTACATATTTACAAATATATTTAATCATATATTAGTGTTTGTCTGTTTGTCAGTATTCGGTTACTTTTTTTCACGCTAGTTTATATATTTGGTATACACTGGCGACATCATGGTATTTTTAGTAGTGCCCTCCGGTGGGCAATTTCATTAATGCATAAGGTGTCCAGATTACAAAAATCATTTACAAACATCTTTGCCCTTTAGTGGGCTTAATAACCATCTTAATGCATATTGTGTCCCTGTGTATCTGTATAAAAACTTAGTCCATTTCTTATCATTGCTGATTAAGCTACGAATTACACTGACAATATCTCATTGTTTCCTACTCAATATGGCCATATCTCATCATTATTTACTGTTATATTATTCATGAGTCAAAAAAAGGGGTCATTTCTCTTATTACTACATTAAAAAATACATTTTTCTTAAAAAACGATTTTCTCTCTCTGTCGCTCTCATGTCTTTGTTCAAAAGGTTATACTACTCATATCTTCAATTATACCCACCCACCTGGGGGGGAGGAATTCAAAGTTAGGTTTATAAATGTACATAAAGTTCTTCGCTCTGATTCAAACCCCATGGGGTCATTGTTCGAAAGTTCAGTATTTGCCTCGATTCTCTGCATCTCAATTGCTTTTCCTGGTCTCCACCCCTTTCATGTGGCAGGATGCATTCTAGAGCATATGTTTTTAGAAGTTTCCAGTCGCTGTTATGAGCCAACTCCATATGTTTTGCGACGGCATTACCTCTGTCTTTATTCGTGGTCGCCCTGATGTGCTCAAAAATGCATTTTTTGAACTCATTTTTGGTGCTACCAATGTACTTTAGTGAGCACGGGCACTCAATCACATAAATCACATGGGTGCTCGTACAGTCAATTAATTGTCTTATTTGCCACATTTTTTTGTTGGGTAGCATTACTTCTTTTTTGTTTATCGCAATTTGGCACACTTTGCAATGTTGACATTTTATAAATCCTTTCGTATTCAACCATTGAATTCCTTTTTTCTTTTTTGTGTGGTCATAAAAATGGCTTTGTATCAATCTGTCTTTTAGACTCCTGGCTCTGCGGAATGTGACTAAGGGATGATTACCCATTATTCTCCTAGTTGTTTGGTCCAATTGTAATATTCTCCAGTTCTTCCTTATTGTGTTTACAATTTGTTTTGATTCTCTGGTATAGTCAAGAATCAATCTCACCTTTCTTTCATCAGATTGTTGGGTACTACTGTTCTTTTTTGCATCTTGTTTAGTCGTCAATGCCTCTTTCCGATTTTTGTTGTTGTAAAATACCATGATGTCGCCAGTGTATACCAAATATATAAACTAGCGTGAAAAAAAGTAACCGAATACTGACAAACAGACAAACACTAATATATGATTAAATATATTTGTAAATATGTACATAATCATGGCTGATAAGAACGCTGTTGGCTACAAATGTATAAAGTTTCATGGGTGATTATTGAAAACGCAAAAGTTAGCAAAAACTACATTTCCCAACCTACTTCCTGTAATAGGTAACAGGAAGTGAGGTCAGCATTAATTTGTTTGTTTTTGGCGCGCCCTGTAAAGAATATAGGAGGAGCTGGTGTAAAGGTTACCTTACCGTGAACAAGCAACTGTGTGTTGTGAAACGCGTTGGTGTGTTGTAACCCGAATTTGCTGAATAACCTTGACAAATAAAGGTAACTTGGGAAGAATCTCGTTGTGAGTGCGGACTAATTCCCTCTCTGAGGGATTTGTGGCAATATTTGGAAAGCGGGGCTCTGCTTAGTAGCCCGACACCGGTGGAGAGAGCGCCAGGGGACCACGAGAAATTGAGCCAGAATTGTGTTCGATATTAAACTGCGGTCCTGGTGAACGTCAACCCTGGAACAAGCGGCTGATTCAAAAGAGGACGCCGTATTGGATAAACGCCCACGCCCCAGCGGATCAACATCGGAAGATGGAGATAAGCATGGGAGGAGTGGAGCGTGTAACAATAACGGAGGTTCTTTGAAATACTAGCTGGGCGAAGAGAGAAATTAAGGGTTGATTTCATTGCGGAGTTTGAAACGATCGGAAGTACAGAAGTGAAAAAAAACCGCAATTTTGTTGCACTGCACATGGAGCGGTAAAAAGTATCCTTACAGTAACTTCATTGTATCGTTTTTCCGCACAAAGAGACTCCCACGAAAACGAACCTGTTTTTGAAAGTTAGCAGGTTGGCAAATAATAATCCTATGTCCGAAGGTAAAAAATAATTCAGCAAATCAGGAAACAAGTACAAATAGAAGGAAATGGATAAACGTGATGCCGAGAGAACAGAACTGTTAGACTCTCGTTTCTTTGAACAAAAGACTGCTACAAGTGAAAAAAGCAAAAATGGTAATGAGAATTTAAAAACGGATACAAGAAGTAAGCTTAAGTCATGGGAAAAACTGAGTAAGAAAGAGATAAATAAATGGTGGGAGCTGATTACCTTGAAAAAATATGTAGAAGTACAAAGAGTCCCGAGGGGATTGAGGATTTCACTAATGCCAAGCCAACAGGATGTGACCGATGAATTACTGCAAGAATGGGGTGAATTTGTATTGGATTCATCATTAGGTTTAATAAAAATTTTGATAAAACACTTGGATATTGCCCTAGCCAAGATTAAAGATAAACTGGCAGAATTGGAAAGAGAGTTAGCGACTTTGGAATTAAATCCGGAACAAACGAAACTAAAAGAGGACTTGGAAAAATATGTGAGTAAACATGAGGAGGTAGTCAGGAATAGAAAACAGTCCAAATTCCAACGCGACGAGGAGGATTATGCAAATGGTTGCATCTTTACATACGCGAAAAAGTATGACTTCTTCAAAAACCAAGGAAGCAAGGGGGCAACTTATCAAAGTGCATCTAGTGCGACATCATTAACATCCACTGGTACAAGTGAGGAAGGAGCAGAAAATATTAATCAAGCAAGCAGGGATTTTTTAGGGGATATGAGACTGGTTCTTCAACAACGAACGTGGGAGTTCAATCAGAATCAGGGGACAAGAGGAAGAGGCCGAGGACGCAGATGGGTAGCAAAATCAGGAACATCTCAACAACAAAAAAAACAACCCGAAGGGGACAAAGGAAAAAATGGCTCAGAAAAAGTGGGAACCGAAACAAGGGCCATGCGTCAGAGGAAACAGAAATAACGGACACAATGGAGGGAGAATTAGTAGTCCTTAACTTATCTAGTAGAAACATCGATGAAAATGAAATATCTCTATTGAAAAAGGGAATAACTTTCTGCCCAACGGAATCAATGAACATAGCACAAACCAGAATCGATATATATAAATATATCAGGAAAATCAAGTTGGCCAAAACCTTTGAAGATAATGAGAAAATGGCTAATTATGCCAAACAAAGAAAAAAGACACGTATGGATCTTGCAAGTAGGGGAGATGAATTAACAACAGGGGACCTCCCAGCGTTGATAGTATTAACTAATTTGGACACTGACAATGATAATGAAATGATTACTTAATCTGGAGTAATATCACAAAAAGGAGCTGGCCTAAGTGGAATGAAGGTACCATCAAAATTCTATCCACAACTGCCACAGGGTAATAAGATAGACCTATTCCAGGAGGCGGTCATTAAAGATATCTACAAAATCAAAGGCACCAAATATAAGGACAACCTATCGAAAGAAGAAAGAGTTGCATTGAGAAACCTAACAAATGACAAAACAATAACAATAAAGGTCGCCGACAAAGGCGGAAACATTGTTATTTTAAATACAAAAGATTACGTGACTGAGGCACATCTACAACTGAACAACTCCAAATACTATAGAAAGTTGGAAACAAATCCATCAAAAGTGTTCAAAGAAAAACTTGATCAGAAACTGAATATTTGGAGTGAATTAAATCTAATTGACTTGGATGAAAAGAAATTCTTAACTACAGAACATCCAAAAATGGCGACGATATATTTCCTCCCCAAGGTACACAAGAATCCCCTTAGACCACCAGGGAGACCGATCGTGTCCTCAAAAGGATCTCTAATGGAACCGGTGGCCAACTATCTAGATTTCTTTCTAATGCCTTTTGTGACCAACTTAAGCTCATATCTAAGAGATACAACGGACCTCCTCAAACATCTGGAGGACTTACCATGGCAACCTAATTTCCTATTGGTCACAATGGACGTTGTATCTCTATATACAAACATTGATAATCAGATCGGCTTAAATGCATGTGCATTTTTTCTCAAGGAGCGTGATATTCAATTCAATCGTCATAATCAAATGTTGATTGATATGATAGAGCTTTGTTTAACCCAAAATGTTTTCTTATTTGGCGAAGAAATATACCAACAGACCCAGGGGTGTGCCATGGGTTTTTCTTTCAGTCCTGCCTATGCCTGCATCACCATGGGTTGGTGGGAACAACAAATTGCATGGCATACGGACAATGACGTCTATGTGGAAAAAATTGCCAAATGGACAAGATACATAGACGATCTTCTAATAATATGGGAAGGAACAAAAGAGGAATTTGAAGCTTACTTCCAAATCTTGAACTCTTCAACATCAAACATAAGGTTCACTTACCAGATCAGCAAGGAGAGAGCAATTTTCCTGGATACGGAGATCTATATTCGAGATAATAAGGTTCAAACAACCCTCCATAGGAAAAAAACAGCTACTAATTCAACTCTACACTTTTGAAAGTTTTCACAAACCATCGGTGAAAGAAAATATACCTTATGGAGAATTCCTAAGACTGAGACGAATATGTTCAGAAGAGGAGGAATGGATTAAAACAAGCAAATCAATGGCCCATAGATTCAAGAATAGAGGATATAACAACAAAGTCATAATGAAAGGATGGCAAAGAGCCAACAACAAAAATCGGAAAGAGGCGTTGACGACTAAACTAGATGCAAAAAAGAACAGTAGTACCCAACAATCTGATGAAAGAAAGGTGAGATTGATTCTTGACTATACCAGAGAATCAAAACAAATTGTAAACACAATAAGGAAGAACTGGAGAATATTACAATTGGACCAAACAACTAGGAGAATAATGGGTAATCATCCCTTAGTCACATTCCGCAGAGCCAGGAGTCTAAAAGACAGATTGATACAAAGCCATTTTTATGACCACACAAAAAAGAAAAAAGGAATTCAATGGTTGAATACGAAAGGATTTATAAAATGTCAACTTTGCAAAGTGTGCCAAATTGCGATAAACAAAAAAGAAGTAATGCTACCCAACAAAAAAATGTGGCAAATAAGACAATTAATTGACTGTACGAGCACCCATGTGATTTATGTGATTGAGTGCCCGTGCTCACTAAAGTACATTGGTAGCACCAAAAATGAGTTCAAAAAACGTATTCTTGAGCACATCAGGGCGACCACGAATAAAGACAGAGGTAATGCCGTCACAAAACATATGGAGTTGGCTCATAACAGCGACTGGAAACTTCTAAAAACATATGCTCTAGAATGCATCCTGCCACATGAAAGGGGTGGAGACCAGGAAAAGCAATTGAGATGCAGAGAATCGAGGGAAATACTGAACTTTCGAACAATGACCCCATGGGGTTTGAATCAGAGCGAAGAACTTTATGTACATTTATAAACCTAACTTTGAATTCCTCCCCACCAGGTGGGTGGGTATAATTTGAACAAAGACATGAGAGCGACAGAGAGAGAAAATCGGTTTTTAAGAAAAATGTATTTTTGAATGTAGTAATAAGAGAAATGACCCCTTTTTTTTGACTCATGAATAATATAACAGTAAATAATGATGAGATATGGGCATATTGAGTAGGAAACAATGAGATATTGTCAGTGTAATTAGTAGCTTAATCAGCAATGATAAGAAATGGACTACGTTTTTATACAGATACACAGGGACACAATATGCATTAAGATGGTTATTAAGCCCACTAAAGGGCAAAGATGTTTGTAAATGATTTTCGTAATCTGGACACCTTATGCATTAATGAAATTGCCCACCGGAGGGCACTACTAAAAATACCATGATGTCGCCAGTGTATACCAAATATATAAACTAGCGTGAAAAAAAGTAACCGAATACTGACAAACAGACAAACACTAATATATGATTAAATATATTTGTAAATATGTACATAATCATGGCTGATAAGAACGCTGTTGGCTACAAATGTATAAAGTTTCATGGGTGATTATTGAAAACGCAAAAGTTAGCAAAAACTACATTTCCCAGCCTACTTCCTGTAATAGGTAACAGGAAGTGAGGTCAGCATTAATTTGTTTGTTTTTGGCGCGCCCTGTAAAGAATATAGGAGGAGCTGGTGTAAAGGTTACCTTACCGTGAACAAGCAACTGTGTGTTGTGAAACGCGTTGGTGTGTTGTAACCCGAATTTGCTGAATAACCTTGACAAATAAAGGTAACTTGGGAAGAATCTCGTTGTGAGTGCGGACTAATTCCCTCTCTGAGGGATTTGTGTCAATATATATATATATATATATATATATATATATATATATCCCTTGCATTTTGATAGAGGAAGAGGGCGCCAAAATTGTTTCCTATGCTAATAACCCTCAGCTGATTTTTACGTGTGAAAAAGGAAACTATTTTGACGGGGCAATGATTAGGTCTTGCCTCACAAAGGTTTTTAACTGGCTTATGATCAATCAGCTAAAGTGCAATCCTGACAAAACTGAAGTTGTTTTCTTTGGTAATCCAGAAACACCTGACTGGAGCTCTTGGTGGCGGAAAAAGAGAAAGTAAAAAACTTAGGAATTGTCATAGACAAGACACTCTCCATGCGCTTTCAAATCCAAAATATAACAGGCGCTTGCTTTGGCATACTCTGGATGCTAAAAGAATTCCTGCCACTGGTTGTATGTCAATACAACGCGGTGCTTACACCGCACTATCATTACAATGTTACCACGACCTGCGTTGTAGGGTGCTGGACTTAGGAATAGTAAGATTTACTATTCCAACACCAGCCTACGTACAGTAGGGAAGGTGTTGGAATAGTAAATCCACTATTCCTCAGCCTAGAGCGCCCTCCAGCACAAGTCGTGGTAACGACTTGCGTTGTAAAATCATCGTTGTAATGGTAGTGCGGTGTAAACACCGCGTCGTACTGGATGTTCCCCCTCCCACTGTCACCGCTTGAGAGCAGGAAGATCGTGGTGCAGGTTCTGGTGACATCAAAGCTTGACTATGTCAACAGCTTGTACCTCGGTCTTCCTAATTCCCTTATTCAGTGCCTACAAGTGGTACAAAACGCGGCAGCCAGAGCCATCCTGAGACCTAAACCCAGATCTAGTATGACCCCTATTCTTAAGTCTCTACACTAGCTCCGCATAAAAGAACGGATCGACTTCAAAGCGATGGCCATCTTCTTTAAAGCTTTTCCTGGCTTAGGAGCTGGCTACCTAAATAAGCGCATTAATCGCTACAAAACATCTAGACCCCTAAGATCTTCCAAGGTCAACCTGGCCATCGTGCCTAAAATATTCCGTGCCCCCACTGGAGGCAGATCCCTCGGCTTTCAAGGTGCCTGAGTCTCTAAGACTAACCACAGACTTACTCTCTTTCAGGAAAAACTTAAAAACCTGGCTTTTTAACAACTGATTTGTCTTTTACGCATGTTTACCTCCCACTGACACGTGCCAGGACACCATAGTTTGTGTAGCTGCGCGCTCTATTAAATACAATATTTCATTAGGGCCCTGACAGTGCAAAGGAACACTTATTCAAATTTTAAGGGCCCTATTTATGAGGCCTTGCTTCACTTTTATGCCGTTGGTGCGTCACTTTTTGTGACGCACCAGCAGCGTAAAAAATTTGCCATGTTGCATCCTATTTAGAAAGTGACACATCTAGGCAAATGGGTCACTTTGTAAACCCCTGCACCACATTATACCTGCGCCAGGTAAAATATATGTAGGGTTGGTGTTGCCCCACAAAAAGCCTAGAAGAAGTGGCGCATCTATCTATGAGAACTCAGTGCGCCCCTTCTAGGACGCCATTGTGTCGATATCTTACACCTGCCTTACACCTGCCTCACGGCAGGCGTAAGACTGATGTAGGCCCTTTCACATAGGATTTGCCCCATGTGCTGGAGTTGCGTCTATTTTCAAACACACCCCAGGAATGCATAACTTTTGCGCCGACAGACACATAAGAAATACTGACGTATCTGTAACTCCTTGCGACATGATGCGTCATACAGTAAATATGACACATTCATCATGTTACAAGGAGAGTGCACTAAGAAGTGACGCATCCCTGATTTCACACAGCGATGCATCACTTCTCATAAATAAGGCCCTAAATGTGTTTACATCTCATATTCAGGGATAGTTATGTGTGTTTTCAATATTGTGACACAGCGGCAGCTCACCAATATTACTGGAAATAATCTCTGTGATGCCCTCCTATTTCTTATATGTTAGGCCTTGTTTTGATCTAAAAGAATCTTTTTATATGTAAATTGCATGAATCATAAACTCAGCGGGGCAGATTTACAAGCCCCCTGCGCCACCAGCACGTCACTTTTCATGACGTACTAGTGGCCAAGGGGGCTCCTCCATATTTACAAGAACAGGAATAGCCACCATGCATTACTTTTCCTCTCCTTGTAAATACGGCCCTTTCGCACACAGCACTTTGCGTTGAAGGGGCGTTCCATGGGTGTTTCTATGGGTGTTCCCACGCAACACCCATGGAACAAGACACATCTTCAGATATACGAGAAATCGTAAATCTAGAGATGCGTCTGAATGCTACGCTACCCTAGAGATGGCGTAGCGAGGTGAAATGAGGGAACATTTTTTCATTACTCCTCGTTTTTCCCTCTTTTAATGCGTGCTGCATTGTACAGCATGCATTGAAAGAGGAAAAGACTGTAGTGATTGTTTTTGTGAAGGGAGGTGCCCCTTCCTGCACAAAAACAATCTCCCCACGACGCAGGCATCCTTGCACCATGGTGCAAGGGTGCCTGCGCATGGCTGCCGTTTGTGCACCAGCGCAGGGGGAAGCACAGAGATGCAACATATTCTTGTAAATATGTTGCATCCCTGTGCTTCGGAAGTGCCACAGCGTGGCGCAGCCAATGGGCTTGCAGTGCCACGCTGAGGCACTTCCTTGTATATCTGCCCCAAAATTTCTCTGCAAAATGGCTGTACTAGACTCTCACACATCAGATACATCAAAAATAAGTTAAAGGAAAACTGTATTTAAAACGATCTGTTTAAGCAATAGTCAAGGTCATTAGGGCAAAACTCTGGAGAACGGAGCTGACTCTGTCAGGGGGCCCCCTGGAAGGCTGGGGCCCTGGGCCAGAGCCCACTTTGCCCATGCATTAAAACGTCTCTGAGAGGAGACATGAAAACGAGCGCTTTCCGCCCGCTTGTAAAGTGCTGCATTCGTGCTGGTTTACAGTTGGTTATTCTGAAATAACAAAACATCTGAAGCACTCTGCTTTGAGAGTACTCTCAAGCTGCAAAAGTAAAATGCAAGCAAGTCTGAAGCCCTCTGTTGACTCTCAGCCATAGGCAACCTTCATAGCTCTCATTGTACCCAGCAGGATTAAAGCTTATGTACTCTACAAAAAACATAGTTTCAAGTCATTTACATATCAAATTGGTTTATTTCCCTGAAGACAAAGGGGTTGTTGAATACTTATCCAGGAGGGGAGGAACCAGCGTTAGAAGTGGGTGAACAAGGGAGTAGCTATTACCAGTGCAATAGGTGCAGTAACACCGGTATCCAGTGCACGCCAATTATAACTCTTTTATAATATTAAACCATTAAGAGCCATGGCACTTTTGTGAACCAGAGGTGTAGCTTGGCTCCAACAGCCAAATCATGAGCCTAGTCCTCAAAAGAACACCATGTCAATCCAGAAAATAGTTTGTAAAGCACAGAAATAAGTCATTGTACTTTGAGGGTGCCTACCCTGTTGATCATTCACTAAACAATGCACGACTGAAACCAAGTATATTATGCAGCTTCCACTTGGAGATCATGCAGAGTGAGGACGGAGAGTAGACAGGTGATGTAGAAGAAAGTCCTCAAGCAAGGAACGTGCTGATACACCATTTACCTTCATGTGTGATCCTGGACAAAAAACAGCACACTGCAGGAAAACAACTATGTTCCCCAAAGCCTGAACAGTAGCGTGCTACTCGCCGAAAAAGTGTGTTGATGGGGCGTGGCCAAGATGGCGGCGGAGTAGGACGTGTTGTGTGTCCCCTCCGGCGCCTGGCCCTGCTTAGCATTGTGTAGCGGCGGCACCTGGGGTCTCTCTGGCCAGGAAATTGCTCACTGGACTTCCCGGAGTGGGGATCAGCGCTGGACTGACTCTTGGGCACCCCGGTCCCGGGAGACGCGTCCCCGAAGCGGCGGAGCTGCCTGGCCCCCGGCCCTGCACGGCGCCCCGGCCTGGACGTCTCGCTTGAGGCGGGAGACGGCTCGGCGCACTCCGACGGCTGGAGAGAGGGGTGAGAGCCTGCGCTGCCCGGCGGAAACCTTCTGGTCCCTCGAGTCGCAGGCGGACGCCTGTCTGGCGCCCAGTCTGGAGCCTCGGGAGGAGGCGGGACTTGTGGCCGCGGCGGCCTGAGTGAGGGCGGCCGGCGGTCTACTCGAGGCCGGGGATCGAGGCCTGGACCGGAGGCGGTTGGTGCTGGGCCTGGGACCCGGTCTTCGCTCTGAGGCCGATTCACTACTGCGGCTGGGGCGACCTGCCCCCCCCCCCCCGGTGAGAGGCGTGCTGTGGGCGGCTGCGGAGCGGGGGTCAGCCTCACTGTGTATCCGCCGGTGGCGGATCGGAGAAGGGACCACGTGTGTGTGCAGCTACGGGGAGAGTCGCGGTTGGGCTGCCTGCCCGGCGACCGCTGCGTTCTTCGGCCTCCATGGTACTCGTCTGGCGCTGAGCCTCCCTGTCGGCCGGACCCCCGGAGGAGTAGCGGACCCGGTGTGTAGCTTGTGGAGGGCAGCCGGCCCTACGAGCGGTGCGGGGCGCCTTGGGTGACGGACTGCCCGGAGGGGTCGTGGACCTCACGGACCTACATTGCTGGGTACAGGCTCCCCTGGCGCCGCCGCCCACCTCCCTCCTGTGGACGCCTTGGGGCACTGAGCACTGCGACCGCCTCTGGACATTGGGGCATTGCGAGGCGCCTGGTGTCCCTGTGGGTTCCATTGCCTGCCCTCCCTTCCTCTGAGGAGCGCTCTCCCGGCCCCTGGGTGCAGTGATGGCCAACAACTCTCGCAAGGGGAAGGTGGTGAAAGAGGGGGCTGTCAGGAACTCCCAGGCCCCGGCCTCCCCGGGCCAGAGTTCGTCATCGGGGAGGTCGGATGATGAGGCCCCGGCAACTAAGGCCTTCATGAAGGAGCTCTTTTCGTCCATCAAGGAGGATATATCGGAGCTTCGCTCCCAGCTTACGTCGGATCTCCGCGAGGTGCGGCGAGATGTCGACGGCATCGGAGAAAGGGTTGCCACCCTAGAGGATCACGATCTCACCATGGCCAACGATGTGCACTTGCTGCAGCAGGACGTGCTCCGCCTGATGGAACAGAATATTGACCTGCAGGCCCATGCTGAGGACCTGGAGAACCGCTCCCGCCGGAACAACATCCGCATTCGGGCGGTCCCCTGGGACGGTGAGGCGGGGGATCTCCGAGGCTATGTGCAGGCTCTCTTCTTACAGGTTTTGGGCGAGGAAGACGTAACGGAGATTCGAATGGATCGGGTTCATCGGGTGGGCTTGCCCAGGCGGATCGGGGGTCCCCCTCCGGACATCCTGGTGTGTGTCCACGACTTCCAGGTCAAGGAGAGGATTTTGAGGAAGGCGCGTGATATTCCCTCCCTGCAATTCAGGGATCATCGACCTCAGCTTTACCAGGACCTGGCCGCAACGACGCTCCAGAAGAGGCGCGAGTTCCGTCCCGTCACTGCTTACCTCCGAGAGCACAATATCTCCTACTCCTGGGGCCACCCTTTCAGGATTATCTTCCGCTGGCAGAACAGGTTGGCCCAGATTCGCTCCCTCCGAGAAGCGAAAGAATTGTTGGGGATTGGGGATGAGACTCCGCCTCCCGACCGTCGGAGCCCCTCACCGCGGAGACGGCGCCGTTCCTCTTCCTGGCATAGGGTGGGCCCGGAGAATCACAGGAGGCCCGACCGCACTACTAGCCTTCAGGAGCGGGGCAACGCAGTGGCCTCTGTGGCGTCGGCCACGCTCACGCCGTCACAACAGAGCTCTGGGGCGGCCTGATCTTCGAGCCGCTTGCTGTGGTGCCGGAGGGGCACGCCCTTGCAGGTAACGGGGATATGTATGTACTTTCTGAGAAGACACCCCGTCCTCTGGCCCTAGGGGACTCGTTCTTGGGTCTCCAACTATGCCCCTTGGGGAACTCTCTCCGGGTTTTGGCCACTTTGGGCCTTACTGTGTTTGTGTTTTGGGTTGTTGGGGGGTTGGTGGGTAGATGTGGAACAGGTTGGGGAGGGATGGGGGGCTGTTGGGCAGGGGGGGGAGGGGTGGTGGCGACGAATGTTCGTTTGTGTGGGTGTGGATTGATCTGCTGGGCCGCTCCTATCGGCTGTGGTTGGCGCTGGTCCCTTTGGGTCGGCCCTTGTGGGCTGGTTGCTGGTCTGGGAACGTGAGCCGGGTGTGGCGCGGGTGGGGCGGGTGCTGTGAGGGGGGGAGACTCTTCCCGAGCTTGGGAGTTGACTGGGGGGGGGGCTCTGGGGAGGGGCGGTCCTGCTGGGTTTCGCTGCTGGTGAGCTGGGGGGCTTGATCTGCTCCAATGCCTGTTAGCCTGGGTACTTGGAATGTAAAGGGCCTTAACTCCCCGCAGAAGCGCCTGAAATTGTGGAAATACGTTTTGGATCACCACTTAGATGTGGTGGGCCTCCAGGAGACCCACCTGGCCCGTAGGGATGAGCTCCGGCTCCGGCACAGGCAGTTTCCCCTCATATACAGGTCCTCCGCTTCTACCAAGCACAGAGGGGTGGCGCTTTTGTTTAGGTCTTCCGTTCAATTCCAGCCTCTGGGAGTGAACAGTGATAAGGAGGGTAGATGGTTGATGGTTAAAGGAATGCTTCATGGGCGCTTGTGTACGTTTGTGGTAGTGTATGTGCCGAATGCTCAGCAGAATAATTTTCTTCAGGGGCTGTTGGATGCGGTGGGGGCCTTCGTTGAGGGTCACCTGGTGGTCATGGGGGACTTTAACATGGTATGGGATCAGGCTCTGGACAGCTCCCGTTCCCAAAGGACAGACTCTGGTGTCTTCTCCGCTGTCACTAAACAAAGGATGGAGGAGCTGGGCCTCATAGATGGTTGGCGTGCTGTGAACACACACACCAGGGACTATACGTTTTTTTCCCATGTGCACCTCACCTATTCCCGCATAGACTATGTGTTTGTGAGTCAGGCCCTTAGGGGAGATGTCCGGGCTTCTGCGATTTTTCCTCTCTCCGTCTCAGATCATGGCCTCATGACGCTCCAGCTTCAGTGGTCGGTGGGGGGGGATGGGTATCGGAAGTGGTATTTTCCGGCGGCTTTGGTACGTGATGAGGCCTCTTGTAAGGAGCTCAGGAAAGCTATCAGGGAGTTCTTCCTGCTTAACCCGACCTCGGACACCTCGGTGTTTAACACCTGGGATGCATGTAAGGCCTCGCTGAGGGGCACCTGCATTGGGCTCAATGCAGCTCTTAATCGCCTACGTAGGGTTGAACGGGAGTCCTTGGAGGCCGAGCTTGAAAAACTCGAGCGGGCCCACAAGCTGAACCCTTCGCGCATGACACTTCGACCTCTTTCGGCGGTCAGGGGAAAGTTAAAGGCACACTATTCCAACCGCTCTGAACTTACCCTCCTACGTTTGCGTCGGGGGTCGTATGCTCAGGGGAACAAAGTGGGCCGCCATTTGGCCCGCCAGCTCCGAGAAAAGAGGGAGAAGGAATATATAGGGGGGATCCGAGACCCGGGCGGTACAATTCATCATCGGGATGGGGACAAGGCGGATGTTTTTGGACGGTTTTACGAGACTCTTTATAAAAGTGACTCCCTAGATGCGGAGGCGCAAGACACCTTTTTGTCTGGCCTCCCCCTCCCACAGGTCTCTGCCCCTAGCAATGACCAGCTTACTGCCCCCTTTACAAGGGAGGAGGTTCTGATGGCAATCAAGGCCCTGAAACCCAATAAAGCCCCCGGGCCTGATGGGTACACCGCCTATTTTTATCAGTCGTTTGCCTCGGAACTTGTCGATTGCCTGGTCTCCCTTTTCAATAGTATGGCGACGGCCGGAGAAACCACGGGCACTATGGCTGAGGCCCTGATCTCTGTGCTCCCCAAACAGGGGAAGGATCCCTCCAGCTGTACTTCGTACCGCCCTATAGCATTATTAAACGTGGATGCTAAGCTGTATTTCTCTCTCCTCGCCCGCCGGTTGCAAGACTTGATGCCGGCCATCATACACCCAGACCAGTCCGGCTTCATTAAGGGACGTCAGACTCACGACAACTTGCGGAGGGTGATTCACCTGATCGAGAAGGCTTCTAGATTCCGGTTACCTGCTGTACTGGTGGGTCTAGATGCGGAGAAGGCCTTCGACCGAGTCGATTGGGGCTTTTTATTCCGCACCCTGACTGCTTTTGGATTCTCCCACCAATTCCTTACGATGCTTCGGGCAAATTTCCATCAACCAACCTCGAGGGTGGTGGTTAACGGGCATCGGTCAGCAGCGTTCCTCCATTCGCGAGGTACGAGACAGGGGTGCCCTCTCTCCCCTCTTCTCTTTGCTTTGAGCATTGAACCTCTGGCACTGGCGATTCGGGAGAATGACCGCATCAAGGGCATACCCTTCACGGGGGAGCAACATAAAATATCTCTCTTTGCGGACGATGTCCTGCTGTCTTTAGGTGACCCCGCTCATTCCCTACCACCTGTTCACGAGGAGCTCTCTCGGTTCGAGGCAGTGGCAGGCTTCCGAGTTAACTTGGACAAGTCGCAGGTTTTGAACTTGACCCTTTCGTCAGCTGAGGTGGATCGGCTGCGCTTGCTGACGGCCTTGTCCTGGGCTCCCTCATCCTTATTGTACCTGGGGGTACGCCTCACACCATCAGTGGGCTCCCTCTTTGCTGCGAATTTCCCCCCTTTGCTGGCTTCGGTGCGCACTGACCTTGATCGGTGGAAACCGAAATATCTTTCGTGGCTCGGTCGGATTCATGCGCTTAAAATGGTCCTCCTCCCCAAGTTCCTTTACCTTTTTCAGGCCCTACCTATTCCCTTAGACCTGGACTTTTTCCGCCGCCTGAAGACGATGGTGCTGAAGTTTGTTTGGCAGGGTGGCCGGGCTCGGATACCCTTCACGACACTTCGTCGGCCGCGGGGGGAGGGGGGAGTCGGGCTTCCGGACATGTTGTTGTATTACAAGGCCGCACAGTTGCGGGTGATCGTGGAGTGGACGCAATAGCTTTCGGAGAAGCACTGGCTCCATATGGACCGGGCGGTGGCAAGTAGGTCGATCTGGGACCTAGTCTGGAAGCCTAAGATCGACCGGCCAAAGAATGCCTACATCAGCACTCCCACTAGCACGGTCCTGAAGGTCTGGGACACGGTCTCTGGTGACGATCGCTGGACCACCTTCCCGTCTCCCTTCACCCCCATTCACTTTAATCCGGCCTTCCCGCCAGCTGCCCAGGAGGGTCCCTACCGACAGTGGCGAGAGGGGGGATGTCGGGCACTTACGCACTTGTTTCATGGGAGCGTGCCCCTCACCTTTCAAAATTGTATGCGTGATTATGATCTTTTGCCTACTGAGTGCTACCGCCATGCCCAGCTCCTTCATTGGGCAACATCGGAGGGGGTCCGTGAAGCTGCCACTCGTCCACTCTCTCTCTTCGAGGCCTTCTTGCTTCACACTTCGACGATGAGAGGGGTGATTTCTTTTTTGTATAAACTGCTCTTGCGCACGGCAGTTGCCCCTCGCCCTCGATACATGGAGCGGTGGGAGAACATTGTGGGACGGGACATTTCTGACACGGAATGGAAGCATCTCTGGAGGGATGTGGCGGCGCTCAACCATTCCGTTAGCCTTCGGGAGGCTCACCTGAAAACAATGTATGATTGGTACCTGTATCCCTCCAGGCTCCATCGCATCTTCCCTGCGTCGTCGGACCGATGTTGGAGAGGGTGTGGCCTGCTGGGCGACTTCCACCATATTTGGTGGGATTGCCCGATCATTCGCCCCTTCTGGTCGGAGATACTCTCCCACATCAAAGAGATCTTGGGGTACCCGATCTCGGACTCGGTGGCTCATGTTCTACTGGGTCTTCGTGATCCATTGTTGGAACACCAGACTAAAGCTGATAAGCGTATTCAGTGGCTGTGTCTTGGTGCGGCAAAGCTTACCCTGGCAGCGGCGTGGAAACAGCCGCAAGCGCCGGCTATTTCGCTGTGGCACTCGAGGTTATGGGGCCTTCTGAGCATGGAGAGAATGTCGGACATCTTCCTGGGAGACTTTAAGAATTTCCACTTTCGTTGGGGCCCACTGGTCCGATTTTTGTCATCTGGCCTTCCATCGGCGGTATGTCCGCCCACGCTCCGTGCCTTGCACTTATTTCAAGTATGATTGCTGTGTGTGTCCTCCCTCCGGATATGGTGGGAGGGTGGCTGTGTCGTCACCACCGGGGTGGGGTGGGGGGTGGGGAGGGTCCTAGTTGGGGTTTTGTTCTTCTGCACTGTTGCGACTCTGCTTAGCTTGGGGCCTGGGTCTTATGATGGCTTCATACGCCCTTTCTTTATTGCCCCAGGACATTTTTTCTTTACGTGGACACTTGAGAAGGCACGTGTATGGTGTCTGCCCTTATCCGATAAGCGTGTAATACTGTAGATTGCCAACAGCAATTTTATTTGCAGCATGTTATACTCCCCTGTGTGGGATCTGTGGCGGGGATGTCGCCTTTTCTTCTTTGTTTCTCCCACTTCTCCCCTTCCCTTTTTTCCTTTGAACAAACAATAAACATTTATTTTACAAAAAAAAGAAAAAGTGCGTTGATGGCTCGTCAAGGGTAGTAAGCGCTATATAAATGCAATTACATACCATACTTTACAAATATAGGGAGTGATGCCGGACACCCCCAATCCTATAGGGTCATTCGGAAGTTGAGACAATATCTTTACTGACCTCATTTGCCGTTTCTTCTACAGTCAAGAAGCTCATGCTGCTAAGAACAAACGCCAAACAAAAAGCATGCTCTAATTAGAGTGTGCTCTGTTTGCACTCTGCCCAACACTTTCCTAGCAATTTGCTCCTAAGTACTCTTTTCTGCAAAAAGAGTTTTACTCACTTTTTCCCATGACCTATTCCAAGTTTGGCATCCTCAATCTTTTTTTATTTTATTTTTATTGAGCAGAGTATAAAGTGGGAATGCTGATACAAATAGCCAAATTCATACTTATACAATCATTTCCATTTGAAATTATTCTCACAACAGACATTATTGCGTTATCAAAAACTATTACTTAAATAGGAAACTGCAGGTGCTAAAGTGCCAATTTTTCCCAAACTTCCTCTCCACTAAATTGTCCATATATACTTTCCGTTACATTCATCTATAAATTTGATTAATCTTCTATCCAGTACTATTACCAAAGTGCAAATATGCTTACATAGATTGCTGTAAAGTCAGCTGATTGAGTTTACACTTGAAGATCTTTTTCCATCTGATCGAAATATTTTCATATTGAGATACATTTTTTAGTAGCTCCCACCCTTTACGCATAAGCTTCTTCATACTTTTTTACTCGACTAATTTTTTTAAACCATTCTAAAAAAAATCGGTACTTTGGTTGTTTTCCAATTCTGGAGGATCAGCGAACGTGCCCCCAAGGAAGAAATTGATAAAAGCATTTCTCCCCATCTGGTTTGTAACTGGGTGTGACTCTGTTGTAATAAACCAAAAAGTACAAACTCAGGCTCGGGTTCTACCCTACTCGAGAGGGCACGGCTAAGTTCCACACAAATTTTCTCCCAGAACTGACTTAGCCTTGGGCATATAAAAAAAAACATGCAGCCAACAACCCTCTGCCAGCTGTTGACACCGGAAACATTTATTCTCCACCTCAGGATACATCTTGAGGAGTGCCTTAGGGGTGTAATAAGCCATCCAGCGAGATATAAACGCCATTCTTTTAAAATGTGCTGCTCTCAGTGCCTTACTACCGCATTGTGAAATGGTTTGCCACTCCCCATATGAAAATTCACAATGTACTTCTTGTTTTATCTTTTCAAGAAAATTGGTAACCAAAAGGGGCTCACCCTGATTTCGAAACAATCGGTACCAATTCCCTATACCTCGCAGTTTAGTTCTAAACAGAGAGGGTAAAACCAAAAGGGTACCTGCATTGACTAGAAGTAGAACTGTATTTACTAGTAGTCTAATCTGGAGGAAGCTTAAAAAAAACATACTCTGATTTCCACATCTAGCTTGAGCCTCCTCCCAATTAATACATCTACCTCCTATTAAAAAGTGGTCTAATTCCTTAAACCCCTTTGTTTCCCAGAATTTTTACATGACTATTCTGAATATGAAGGCCCAAAATTCTGCATTCTGTAAGCCGAAGATATTCATATCCTGAAGACTGAGCCTTTAAAGAATAAATATTCTGGAGTCTACTAGTAAACACCTGGAGCGTCTTGTATCTCGCTTTTTTGGGAAGTTTTGATGTTTTAATAAAAACAGGAAGCTGTGATCCAGCTTCCTGTATCATCTTGTTCAGGAAAAAGCTATCCAAGAATCCCTTCCTATCAATTAATCGATCAATTATGTCAAAAAATGCTGCTACATAGTAGGTACGAATATAAGGAAGTGAAAGCCCACCCCAGCTAGTATCAAGTTGAAGTATAGATAATTTCACTCTTGACGCTTTTTTATTCCAAATAAATTGACCAAAGATTTTTTCCAGTTGTTTAAAATATATTGTATTGATTTTTTTTTAAATTGTTTTTATTTTTCAGTTTACACAACATATGCAATAACACCCAACTGGCATCTTATCAGTGTATGCAAGCCGATCGACAACCTCATTATCAGCACTTAGGACTACAGGCGACATCATGAAGGGAACGGACTCATGGGGAAGGAACACAATAGCATACAATTAAAGCATCTTGAGGAAGGAACCAGGCGTGGCACCACTGCAGGCGGCGAATATCCCTAGGGTCCACCCCTTCGCTCTCCATCGGGACCCAACCCAACCGGCGTAGTCAGCCCACTGCCCCCACTAACAGACGTGTCATGTGAGGAAAGCTCCTGTTCTGCTAGCCCCGATGCACACATGGCACGCCAGGCCAGCAGATCGTCCTGCAGCTTCTCATCTCTCCGAGTGAATTGCATGTGAGTTTCCTCAGCCAGGGACCACTCCCGTACATCTCTAAGCCAAATGGGCACCTCCGGGGCCCTCTGCCCCATCCAAGTAATCGCCACCCTGCGCCTGGCTAGCACTAACATTAGCTGTAATAATTTATATGAAAGTTTATTTTTCTTAGGTTTCCGGACTAACGCAAGCAGACAATGCAGGCGGTCGAGCACCATCCGAAGGCCTGTAGCTGCGACTATTCGCTCCACCACCCCCACCCAGAATCGCTGGACCAAAGGGCAGTCCCAGGCTAAGTGTAAGAAACCCGCATACTCTGTGTTACATCTAGGACATCCGTCTCCTCTATCCCCAGAGATACGCCTCAGGGCAACCGGGGTTAGGTAGGTGCGGTGTAAAAAATTGAAGTGCGTCATTTTAAACCTTGCGTTGCATGAGACATTGCGCATTAGGGAGCCTATGCGCACCCATTGCCCCTGTTCCAGGGAGGTGCCGAGATCTGCCTCCCAGACCGCCCTAGACAGTGGCACCGGTGGGGTGGAATCTTGTTTCATAGCCTTATATAGGAGAGAAACCAATTTACGCCCCTTGCCGCAGGAGAGAAGGATATGTAAGGTGTGTGTCAACGGTGGAGCATCTGGGTACTGGGGCCAGGTGACCTTCACCACATCTTGGAGTCCCCGGAAGTGTAGATATTGTCCCCGCCCAATGCCAAAGCCCTCCTCCGCTTGCTCATAAGTTAGGAAGGACTCGTTAGGGTAAAGATCGGCCAGAACCTCGCATCCGCCCTCCCTCCAGTAGTGAAAGGACATATACTGTCCGATGTTGATGAATGGGCCAGTATCCAAATCGGGAGCTCCCTGTGAAAGGTGCCCTCCGTAAGATCCTCTCGACATACCGCTGCCATATGTCAGCCGTGTGACGCACAACATAAGGAAGGGACGCATCCGCCCCTCTACCCTGCATCATGGCGACCTGCAGCGTCGGAGTGTCCGCCCTACCAGAGAGGAGACGCGTCTCCCAATTGTCCGCGTCTGTAAACTAACGGGCCGCATATTGTAACTGAGCCGCATAGTAATACAAGTCAAAGCGTGGCGCTTCCAGGCCCCCCTCCTCGTAGCTACGGACAACAGTGTGGAGAGCTACCCTACTGCGTCGTCCCGCCCACAGCAGGGACGTGAGCAGCATATTGAGAGTGCGAAAAACTCGTGGCAGGAGCGGACATAGCAAGTTCTGGAGGACATATAACATCCTAGGAAGCATTACCATCTTGGCGACGGCCAGCCGTCCCATTAACGAGAGTGTCAAAGAATTCCAAAAGGACACCGACTGCTGCAAGGACGTGAGTATACGATCCAATTGTGTTGATTTTAATCGGAACGTTAAAAAAGAGAAAAATTAATAGTGGTAATATCGACATCTTTATGAGTGCGAAACGGCCAATCAAAGTAAGGGGAACTAGTATCCATCTATCCAATAAATCTCTAATTTTTCTCAATATGGTTTCATAATTTAACCTAAATAGATCCACAAATTGATTTAAAACATAAATCCACGGATATCGTATCGGTTCCAGAGAAAGAGCTTGTTGTTTTAGATCATCTGGGAGAAAATTGCTACAGACGTTTAGGGCCAGGACTTCAGTTTTTTAGTGATTCATTTTGTATCCTCCTATTGCCTCAAACTCTGCGAATTCTCTCAAAATAGTTTTGATGTACTGCCTTGCAGGTTTAAGGTGCTGGGGATGCCCAGACGTGGGTCCCAGGCACTCCACACCACTTGGAGTCAAGCTAGCCGGGCTGAAGAGAGGTGTTACCTCGAAACCGGTCCGGTCCTCGGATGCTTGATTCCGGTCTGGGAAAGATATGGCTGTTGTAGTTCGGACTGGACTGTTCCCATGGGGCAACAGGGTCAGAGCTGATTTGCATAAAGCCATTATCTGACCCAGGGTGGTGTGGAGTGCAAAAAAACGATGGATTTGGGCCCAGATCTTTTGACTGGGGGAGTGTGTGACATTGATCCACATTCAGTCCATCACTTGTTCTTTTTTGCAATTGCCGCCCTAAGTGCGCTGGGGATGCCCAGACGTGGGTCCCAGGCACTCCACACCACTTGGAGTCAAGCTAGCCGGGCTGAAGAGAGGTGTTACCTCGAAACCGGTCCGGTCCTCGGATGCTTGATTCCGGTCTGGGAAAGATATGGCTGTTGTAGTTCGGACTGGACTGTTCCCATGGGGCAACAGGGTCAGAGCTGATTTGCATAAAGCCATTATCTGACCCAGGGTGGTGTGGAGTGCAAAAAAACGATGGATTTGGGCCCAGATCTTTTGACTGGGGGAGTGTGTGACATTGATCCACATTCAGTCCATCACTTGTTCTTTTTTGCAATTGCAGGTTTAAGGTGGCATCATCAATCTTAAAGTGGTAATTTAAAAAATAATGGCTGTCTTGCTGTAGGTCATCACACTAAGGTGGTCTTAGTGTCATGACTGGTAGATGTGCATGTATGCACTTACAGCATCACTCTGGGGGCCAGACATTAAACAACAACTGCAAAACCACTAGTAAATCCAAAAGGCCAGACCTACTGGCTTTGCAAATGCTTCTTTTACTTCTTTATTTTCTTTCTCTTTTTTCTGATGCTTTCTTTCTTTTTACTTCTGTATTCTTCCTTTCCTTCAATTCCCATTTTCTTTCTTTAGACTTCTTTTTTCTTTACTTCATTCTATCGTCCTTCCTTTTTCTATTTTTCTGCTTCTTTTTTCAACTTTCTTCATTTCTCTTTCTTCATTCCTATTTCTTTATTTTCTTTTATCTGCTCCTTTCCTTTTCTTTATTTTTTTGTTACTCCTGTCTCCCCTTTTGTGATACGGCTAGTGGGACAATGCTGTAATGCTTACTGGAGCACAAATGGGGAACCTCAAATCACGATTTTTAAGTTCTGTACCCTTTAGTAATCCTTATGTTGGGCAATGTCTCTGGAACATTTTCAATGATCAAAAATAGCTCTCACTATAGAAAAGATTGGAGGTTCCTGCTTGAATTCTTTCCTTCTGCCTTGCTTTTTGTCATTTTCTTCTTCTCTTTCTCTTTCATGGTTATATTTCTTTCTCGATTTTTAGGGCTCGCCTGCTGATGCGCATGCGCATAGCTGGCGAGCTCTATTGTGGCTTAAACAGAGCTTAACCATCTCGGCGATTTGTTGCAGTGCCCGAGAAAAAGCTCGTGCACATCAAAGCCACCAGCACATCAAAGCCCCCCTCCCACAGGCATCTCTGCTTCCCCCAGCCGGCATTTCTCCTCCCCTAATTATTCACTGCACGGCCGGCGGCAACATCAAAGGCTGCTGCTGCCCTGACTCGCATTTCTCCTCCCTCCTCCCCTTTTACTGGCCAGGCCGGCCGTACTTTCACTTTACACGGCACCCAGGCCCTGTCTGCTGTTTATTTTAACATGGCAGCTTTTATGTTTGCGGCATAGGGTTGTGCTAAGACCTGGGTCCTTGCACAGGTTCACTTTTTTCAAACTTTTCCCAAGGCATAGGGTTGTGCTAAGACCTGGGTCCTTGCACAGGTTCACTTTTTTCAAACTTTTCCCAACATGGTGATTCTGAAAGCACAATTATTTTTATTTCATTAAATGCGGCATCATTACGTTTAAAGGGACACTATTTCAGACTTTATCTAGATTTGGTCACCAGGAGACGCTGTTTGACTGATGATGCACGTGAAAGATGCTGCAGGTATTCTTTGTGATCTGATGAAGCTGCTCAACAGTGAGCTTTAAAGCCTGAGTCCGAGCTAGTTAACGCTGTAAAATTGTGCAGACTAATGCTATTTGAATATTTATTTGTGTTGTCCTGTTTTACTCATCCTATTTATTGTAACATATGGCATTGATGCTGTACGCTTAGATACTCTTTCCCTATCTCGATTCCTACTTTGTGGTGTGTTTGCGTGATTAACATTCTTAATAAAAACAAATGCCTAAAACAGCTGATTTCATCTAATGAATAATAGCAGGTCTGCAAACATTATAATAGTTTAGTGAGCTTTTCTCTTCCGTTGTCTGCCTTCCCTTTTGCGTAATTGTTATTTGTTGATTCATGACTTCTTAGGCAGTTGACTGAGTGACTTTAAATAGTGTACTAGTTAAACACCTAATTGGTTCAAAGCGCTTTCTGTCTCACGCGCGAAGGGTAAACAGGCTCCAGCGGTATCACTTCACATGTGCTCTGAAAAGAGCTCTACAGTTTTTTTGCCTTAACTCATTGCACGGAAAGTGGGACAGTTCACAGTTAGCGAATTTGCGCTCTTGAACCTGAACAGCCCCCCCCCCCCATTGCGGACCTTTTTATTAATCAATTTTGAAAAACGTCAACACCGAAATTCTTTTTTTTTTTATGTATTGAAGTTTCTGTTTTTATTTCATATTTCCTTACCCTGCTCAGAGTTTTAATATTGGGATTGTAAAATGTTCTCTGGCTTTATGTATGTTTACATCTTAGTTGAAAATGTTCATATTTTGACCCTTTAAACCTATCATTCGACGTAGCATTTACCATTTCCTTGTCTTTTGGATGCAGCAAATGTTCATTTAGGAAATCCTCCATTGCCTTCAATTTGCGCTTTCTGTTTTATCAAGCGTGATGTTGCTTCTTATCCTGTGAATTGATGTGGTGCGCCCACCCCCATATCGACTCCTGTCCAGTAAGGTCTACATTCCAGAGCGGTGTCAGTCTTGCCTTCCTTCACCCTCTGTCAATTCGGGTTCTCTGCCCACAGTTGGCATGGATCAGACACATTTTTATTTAAAGGATTGTTTGTGCCCCGTCTATCTTTTATCATTTTAACTGCTTTGTCTCCTTGCCTTGTTCTTTCTCCAATCCTCTCTGTCAGTGTTTCACACATTTCCACTCTCTTATCTTTCATTGTCTAGCTGAATCGCCCTCTCACTTTATCTCTGCACTATCTCCAATATTTCCACCTAGCCTTCCTTCCCCGGCTCGTGTCTTCCCCCTGCCCTCTCTTTCATATCTCCCGCTCTGTTTCACTCTCCTCCATTTACCTCACGGTCTCCCGCTCTCTACCTCTCCCTCTCTTGACAGCTCGTTCTGTTACGCTCTTTTTCTTTCTCTTCTTCACTGTCGCTGTCGGCCTTTCCTCCTGTTTACTTTTAATTCAATTGTGCATCTCGGGCCGTTTCATCCTTGCTTCTGTGTCCCGCCACATCCCTCCTCACTCACTTTCTCGTTTTTTTTTCTTTTTTCACCCACCCATTCTCACCTGCCCTCCGCAGCACACAGCATGTTTCCTTTCATCAACTGGGCGCCTGCTGTGTTTTATCTTTTCAAATGGCAGCCGCGCATTTTCTCACAGCTCTCGCCAGTGCAGGAGTGGATTTGTGCCCTTCACCCTCCTAGCTGTGTCTGTTTCGGGAACCCAACTGCCTCGCGGTGCACCGCAGCTCCCCTTCCCACTTGCTTTTTAAAGTTTCTTGTTTGTTGCACGGGCATTAAATATGTAGGCACAAAGAAAATTCAACGCTGCCTATGTGGAGCTTACACCAGGAAGGCTTTGGCAAGGGGCTGGGAAGATGGTAAAACTCACTTTCATGCCGGACAAACATGGGGGCTCCATAACAGGGAAGTTTCCAGCAACTGATAAAAGACGCAATAACATGGCTATCAAGTCAAGCACAAATACCTCATAAATCATATGCTTGTCTCTGGGAAGTGCATACCTTAGCTGCCCTCAAACCAAGAACTGGTTAAAAAGGTGCAAATAAAAAAAAGGTTGAGAGATTTTTTTAAAAGGCTTTTAAAAAGTGAAAAATAACTCTCCCCCCTCTTTTCTCACTCTCCTCAACCTCCCTTCCCCCCTCTCTTCTCACTCACCCCTCATTCTCTCCCCTTTCTCCCCTCGCCTCTCCCCTCTCCTCACTCACCCCTCTCCTCACCCACCCCTCTCCCCATCTCACCTCTCACCACTCACCACTACACTCCCTCTCCAATCCCTCTCTGTCTCCTCACTCACCCCTCTCTCGCCTCTCTCCCCTCTCCTCACTCTCTCCAGGCCTGACTCTCTCCTCCACTCTCACCACTCTCCCCTCTCACCACCACTCTCCCCTCTCACCACCACTCTCCCCTCTCACCACCACTCTCCCCTCTCACCACCACTCTCCCCTCTCACCACCACTCTGCCCTCTCACCACTCTGCCCTCTCACCACTCTGCCCTCTCACCACTCTGCCCTATACAACTATCTTCTCTCATCCCACCTCACCAGTATGCACTCTCACCACTCTCCCCTCTCACCATCACTCTCCCCTCCCTTCTCTTTTTCCCCTCACTCCTCACTCTCCCCTCCCCCTCTATCCCCACTCTACCCTCCCTCTCACCACTCTCCTCCCTCTCACCACTCTCCACCCTCTCACCACTCTCCCCTGTCTCCTTTCTCTCCCCTCCCCACACTCTTCCTTCTCTCTCCTCTACCCTCTCTGCTCTCTCTCCACACTCTCATCCCTTTCTCCCCTCTTTCCTCACTCTCCCTTCCCCTCTCCCATCTCTCCTCAAGGTACACACGATTGTCAATGAGCACTAACACATCATCATTTATACCATTTCGGCATTAGTCAACACCACTAGTTTTTCCCTGTTGTTCTCATCTTCATCTCCCCCATGGTTACTCCTTTCCCAGGTCTATCTCCATTGCTCTGCTTTCCACCTCTCATGCCTCTCTCCCAAACTCATCTTCTCCCTTTCTATACTCTCAGACTCCCTCTCCTGCTTCTCTCTCTTGGGCTCCCTGTCCGTACTTCTCGCCCCTGATACACTCTGTCTCCCTCTCCATGCTTCTGTCCTCTGCTGCACTCTCAGGCTCCCTGTCCGTGCATCTCACCCTTGCTTCACTCTTGGGCTCCCTCCCCGTGCTTCTCCTCCTTGCTGCACTCTCTGCTCCCTCTCTGTGCTTCTCTCCCCTGCTGCACTCTCGTGCTCTCTAGAGATGTGGCCTAACGACCAGAGCTGCCATCTAAGTCACAAAAATACAAAACATGTTGCATTCCAAATGCTATAGGTGTCACATTCGCGAAAGTTATAACTATTGGCATTGTAAATGACAAAGCTATCCATTTAGCTATTTTAAAAACCAACACATAAATAAAATATTAGTCATTTACAAGACCAATAGCTCCAACTTTTCTAATGCGAGACCTATTGCATTTCCAATGCTTGTTTCTTTCTTCCTCTGCTTTTATCATTACTCCGTATTCCTTTTTTGAGTTTCTCTCTACTTACTCTTTATTTTTCCCTGCTCATTCCTTCTTTACTTATTCTTCTTCCTCACCTTTCATTCACTCCATTTAGTTTTTTTCTTCTTTTTTCACTTTCTTTTTTTTGCTGCAGTCAATCTTTTCCAACATAAGAGAAGTGCCACAAGCAAGGAACGTGCCGATCCACCATTTACTTCTATATGGGATTCTGGGCAAAAAAGCAGCACACTCAAGAAACAGCTCTGCTCTCTAAACCCTGAACACTGTCAAATATACTTAGGGTCCTATTGCGAGTTTGATGGTGCGATCACGGGACCGCCCTGGTGCCGCACCGCCAAACCCGTGTGCAGACCACCTGCACTATTATGACTTTTTAAGTAATTGGCGGGCTTTTCCTTTGGTGTTCCCATGGCGATGCCTATAAAATAGACCCCACAATGGGAACGGCAATGGAAGTTCCAGAATGGCAAGGCCTGAAAAGTCCATGCTGTGCTGGAACTTCTATGCATGCATACAGGGGGCACATTTGTGCCCCCTGTGAGCATCCAGAAGGCATGAGTCACAAGAGGGCCGTGCAGGGCCCCCTCTCTTTCCTCACTGCCAGTGTTTTCATGGAGCAAAGACCTACATGAAAACAGTGGTGGTTATGAAAGTCGTAATATGCTTGGCGGGACCGTGGCGGTCCAACAGCTCAAACATACTCATAGATAGAGTGACGGAGCTCTCTGAATTTTAAAGGCCACAGCTCAAACATTACTCATATATAGAGTGAAGGAACTATCTAAGTTTAAAAGCCACAACTCAAGCAATACTGAGATTAAATCAGTAGGTATGAACGCTAAGATTTAGTTTGGGAATACAAAGGTTTGCTGTGGGAGCAACAATTGTATTACAGAAGAAGTGCACCTAGTAACAGTTTCTTCCACGTATCTCCCTCACAGCAATACCATCTCTAATTCCCTTCCCGTCATCTGGCCACACTGAAACTCTGGAATTCTCAATCGCTGAGCCGGTGCTGCCAGAGGTGGGCATTTTGGGGTATTGCTCGCAAGGAATGTGACAAGTCTGACACCTAGGGTATGAATGTCCACTCATATTATAAGGCCAACCCCAGGTCAGCACCAATCCTTGTAGAGTCCCTTCTGAAGGATGGAAACAGGGTGTCTGTGCACAATTACCAGATTGTGCATGACGGTAGTCTCACATGCGCACCCCACACGTGTGGACTTGTGTTCATGTGTAACCAGCTCAGAATCTCTTACTCTAGCTGTGCTGTGGTGTCCTTATCTTAAAAGGCAGACGTTGCTAGTAAACCTGCTCAGTCCAATTTCAGTGAATTTCCAGTCAGTAAGATTCCTTCAAAGTAAAGTTCCAAAAATCGGGTAGTCATAAGCGATAAATCCTGGTGGGCTAAATGGGCGGAAACCATTTGCTACAAAAAGCTAAACATTTCTCAAATGTTAGCTGACAGAATTGAGCTATCTTTTAGTTGACAGATCTCACAAGCTCAGACAGTAGAGGTGTGGCGCTGAGGCCAGAGCAGCTAACTCCGGAGCACTGGGATCACGGTCAGCTCAGTGTCATGTGACTCTGGGTAATAGCTCTCTTAATCTCGCCGATGCCCCTCAGGGCAGTGAAACCTTAAGGGGTGATATGTACGCACTTTACAAATATGGATTATTATTATTCTTATTATTAGTAGCAGTAGAGCTAAAGGGCAGATGACAGAGAACCTTACAGTTTTAGACGGCAGACCGTTCCATAAATTCACTTCAATCTTACAGGCCCTACCATCAGACAGCAGTTGGGATGATTTTATCATAAACATTCTCAATACAGATGATGAAAAGCCTCCCCGTGACTTGTTAACCAGCAGCAAGTGTGCTCTGCCACATAAGAAATATCATCAGCAATATGTTTCTACAACTCGGCTTGAATTATCACGCAAACATAAGCTTTAAATATATTATAGAAGTGCAGTAATCTGTCCTCAAATATCAGCTTGACATTTTCTCAAACTGAACACATTTTGCTCCCAAATGCCATCTTTCCGCTTTACCCCAAAAATAAAAAAATAATATAAATGTTTATGGCTTTATGCCCTTCTGCTACAAAATAGCATTTCATTTTTAGAAAACCCACAAGTCCTTCCCATATTAGTACTGTCATTTCATGATGTATTCCTATGAGCGACTGCCTGTCAAGGACATAACTGCTATATGTCACTATGCTACTCAGTCATGTGTCAGAAATGATCATCGTATGCTTGATGTCCATTGTTGGGGACAGGAATATTTCCTGCAATGTAGATGGAAGTGCACCCCTGCCCTGGGTTACCCAACTGTGAGTCAATTTGGTATCCTGACATTCTTTTGGCACAGCATCCACGAAATCCAGTGAGCGCACTGAGGCCTTGTATTGAATTTGACCATGAGACCCAGAGCCTGGCTCTGAGATCAAGAGGAGAACACCAGTAGCTTACCCTTTAACTGACAAGAGCCTACTGTCTGTGTCGCAGGGACATGTACAGTGTGCTGTGGTGACAACATACTGTTTTTGAAACCATAATGTTTGGATAGGTTTTTTCCCCAGTTCTAAAAAAGAGTGCAATGCCCGCAGGCCTTGGTATAAAGTTCGACTTGTGAGTCATGCCCCGACCCTGTGTTGACATCTCTATGGGTACGTCAGTGGATGCTGGATGTATGCTGGCTGCCTGCTAGTAGTACCCGGTGTTTTAGTCCTTTGTGAGTCCTGCCATGTGTATGATGTTAGGGGAATGGAGGTGACTCAACAGTTACTGTTGTTAGAGGGAGAACAGTTTCTAGATAGCTTCTGGGCCTTTGTCTTTCTTTGAGTGACCCACCCAGCAAGGATGATGACACCCCGATGCAGAGTTTCAAACATACTGTGCTTCGGTTATAGGTCAGCCTCCGATCGGGGAGATGAAATTGCTTCACTGCTGCATGTCATTCTGGAGAACCTGTGGGTGTGCCTGAGATGTGGGAGCATCATGCCACCCGCGTGGGGCAAAGGGAGTGCATTGTCCTACCAGTCTGCCTAAGGAAGAAAAACCAGTGCTTGAGTCTGGGGAGAGTGGCAGCCCAAAAAAAAAAGGTTGGCAATGGAGTGTGTCCAGAGCCTCTGTCTGTGAACCCAATGGTCTTCCAGCCTCACTGCCCGACCAAGAAACAAAGCTCATAAGTGATGATCCACCAAAGTGTCCACTCCAGCAACAGCCACACAGGAACACGGAGGACCTCTGGTGACTTTACCTTGCTCCATCACCATGACCCTGCAGGAGAGGATTCCCCCCCTCGAGGGCTGGAACTGCTTATCCGAAGTGTCTTCGCTGAGCCAATGTATACTTTACTGTTCAACAGGGATAGAAGGACGCAGGGCCACTGAAACAATTTCCGGTGAAAGAGAGCCTGACTGCTTCCCCTCTCTGGGTACCAGCTGCACACCTGTACTTGGAAGTTAAAAGTATGCATAATAATCAGATAAAATAACGCCTGAGAGACAGTGACTTTGATTTGGCTAAACTACTTTTGGTGGAACTATGGAGCTCCATACAAGAACTGCCTAGACAGGGATTACTGACTGACCCACGAGGCACAGGTTAGAAAAAATCTGCTCCACTTTGCCTTAGTGATCCTGCACCCTTCACCTATGTCTGACATTTTCTGATTCTCCAGTAGTGCTACTTCATTATGTATCTTATTACATTTATGTGTGATTAAACTACTTATATTTTCTTAAATGACAAGCCACTGGTCTGGACATCTGTTTACTGTGTCTATTGTTTGGTGGCTAGCGTTCTGGATCTCTATCCCCTACTCCACCTCCCTGAGATGCCTTGGATTAGTTACCCTTGCTACCCTGAGAGTCAGTTGCAGTAGAGGTCCACTTTGCCCAGTTTGTAGTACCAAAGTAGGGTGGATCCCACAATACTCTTGATAAATGGCCCCAGCTACAAAGGTTGAGGCTTAGTGACCCTTGTGTCAGAATGCCTTTCAGAGGGCCACAGTGCAAGCAGGAGTTACTGGGCCCGACCACGGTGGGTGAGGCCTTTACCTCATGATATCCCGGGACCCGGCCTACTACGGCCAGGTCCTGGGATTACTGGGTCAAAAACCTTCAGCACCTCTCAGTGATGGAGCAGGCTGATCAGTCCAATGCTTCTCTGTAAGGAGGTAGGTGTAAGGTGAGCCGAGACTCACAACTCAAAATACACCCAGCAACCTCAATAAATGATTGTCCAGTCAAATACTTGCTTTTATGTAAAAATGTGTATTAATCTACTGACACGGAGTACAATATGACTGTGAGCGTGGAGTGGGAGCGGACCGGAAGAACAGGCGTGGAGGCCGTATGTAGTGGGCTATCCCGTAGCCGGTTTTATTAAAGTACAGAGTTTAAGGGTGGATGTACAAAAGAGAAGATGGTTCTGGGTTGCGGCTGTTCCGGCTCCGTCGTGATGGTTCCTCGCTAGGGGCCGGTCAGGTCATCAGCTGGGTTGGCGGGTCCGCCGAGGTGATATCTGGTCCAGTCGCGGGACGGTGGCTCCTCGGAGGTATGGCAATGAGAGAGAGAAAAGTGGCCGTTAGTTCTTCTGGTCAGAACTATTGTTCAGACTTTTACCATCACCAGGCGTGTGGGGCGAAAGCGAACGTGAGGCGGAGGGGGGGGGGGAGGAAAGGTACGAGAGGGGAAGAGGCAGCACGGGTTAGGAGGAGGGTGACTCTGTGCCGGGAGGTGAGGGGTACTTTGTACAAACGTGAAAGTGACACACTCGGATATTTATACTACTTTACAGTGCTAGGTGGATGGTGAGGGGGGAAGAAAGCAAGCGGCAATATAGATGCAGTATTTACAGGCGGGGTACGATATTTACAATGGGGGGGAACAGGTACTCACTTGGCCCGCCGCAACTCGGTCCTCGAGTCGAGTTGCGGCCGCTCTCCAGCGTCCTCCTCTGGCCTCCACCAGTCCTCCGTCCAGACGTCGTCTCCTGCTTCTAGCTCCTCGCTCTGCTCCCGGGGTTCTTCGCACGCCGTCTCCTGTCACGAGTCTTCCTGCTTGAACGCGTTGTTGTCCGCTGTTCCGGCTTTTCTGTGGTCCGCCTCCGGACAGGGGGATGGACTTCCGGGGTTACGGGGATGCGCTTCCGGTCTCTCCTTCGTCGGGACTGGTTCCTGTAGGGAAGAAGAAAGGGGTGGAGTCCCGTTTGTTATGGACGCCCGTACACCGGAGGATTGCCGCCAGGACCGGGAGGGGAGGCGCGGCATTGGCGAGGTAGGGATCGCGGCCCCATCACAATGACATACTGCAAATAATATATACAGTTTTCCTAAGGCAAGCCTGCTAGCATTACCCGGATCTGCTTTCCAGTCTCACTTCCCCATCTGTGGATGACAGTTATTTTCCATTCACATGTGGGGACATCCAAGTTAGGTTCTGCTGGTGAGTTCCCTTGGGGCTCAACGGCCTGGTGAATAGCTTCTTTTTTTAAATCTTGTTATTGAAAATAAGCATTAAAGAACAAAAGGACAATACAAAGTTAGCAGAGTCTGGTGAATATATCAATCAGTGTTACAGGCCATATTAATCATTCTAAAGAGTAGGAAATCAGCTGCGATGCCCCACCATAGCAAGACAGTGAAACAATAAAAAAGAGGGATAAGATGGGGAGGAGGAAAGAACGAAACAAAAGAAAGCAAAGAGTAGTAGGAAGGGGACTCAGCCAGGACGCACCAAGGAAAATACAACAAAAAGTGAATGTGGACTGTAAGTTAAGGCAACAACGCATGAGGGCAGGACATTGATGAAAATAAAAATGCACAAGATAACCTCGCCAGGAATTGTCGATGTTTCTGCTTCATTTTCACTCAAGTAGAGGGGTCCATATGTCTCGCGGACGGGAACCCGCCGGCATTAACTCCTAATATGCCTGTAATTGCTCCCGGCAGAAAGCTGCATCCCTCAGCCATCAGTAATTAGTTTTACCAACACTCGTTGGGATAGTTGTTCGGAGTCCCCAGGCATCCATTCATGGCCCGGCTTTGAGTAACACTCTGGAATCTGATGGGGCAGACGTACGCAGTTCTCCTCTCATACAGCAGATATGTCTTCTTCGTCTGGGAGTGAGTTTTGTGTGCTCCCAGACTCAGGCTGGTGAAACTTGATTTCAACTCCAACTCTGCAGGTCACAACCTACTAGCCAATTATGACTGCACACTGTCCTAGGTAAATGGCCCTCTTCCTGCACTATGGCTTCATAATGATGTGCAGAGAGTCTTCACAGCGCACACAGGCCCTTAGTCTTCTTTGCAATCCCCCCCTTGCACAACGGGATCGCTAAGCAGCATCAGTAAGGTAACGGCCCTCTTCAGGTCGCAGCACTAATAGGGGTAATGGCACTCCTTTCGTTGCAGCATGGCACCAGAGCAGTGACCTTTTCTCTCAGCAGCTGACCCAACTTGCAATTAGGGGAGTCACACAATGCACACAGGCTTGTGGCCACATCGGTACGACAAACCAGTCTTCTTGTGGCCCCCACCTGGCATATTGGGGGTCTTTCAGCTCACAATGGCAGACAATCTGATGAGCATGCTGTTCTAAATGGACAAGAAACGTATACTCTGCATGCAGGATCCTCTCACTGGACCTCGCTCCCTCCAGGTAATCTCCTTCTCCTCACAGGGCCCACTGCTCTTGGGTCAGGCAGAAGGTGCCACTCCAGGCACCAAGACAAATGTTATTGTTTGTCCTGGGTGATGTCCCCATACCCAGCATGGGAGACTGTCAGACCCGTAGTTCCCAGTCCTGGTCACAACAGGCAGAACTTGTAGTGAGCTTCTCCACGCTGATCTACAGCTTCCGTTTGACAAGTTGGGAGTCTCAAGCTGCCTTTTGTATAATCCATTTCCAGACACATTTGTGACTTAGTGTTTTTGTCTTTCAAGTTTATGTTCTGGGGTTTGCCCTCTTCGAAGGCCCCATTCCTTTGATGCACTCTTCCTCCATAGAGCAGTCGTTCACAGTAGCACAGTCTCCAATCTTGATAGCGCTAAACACAAGCCATGGGAGTGACTACACGTTCATATTTGGATGTAAGCCTCAGTAATATGTGCATCAAAAGGTTACCACATGGCCAAGTCCTCCTCTTTATGATTCCCTTATCAGCCCCATCTCCTTCCTCAGATGCGCTTAGGTCCCTTTGACCATAAACCTCTGGCAGAACCAAGAGTCCCTTTTTTATTTTCAAATCTGTTTATTGAAATTTTGGGAGAAAACAGAGGTCAACACAAACAGCGTAAAACACTGGATAAGCATTATGTCGTTGAAAGGGTTCCTACAATAGCGAAAGGGTTGAGCAGTGAGTAGGAATCATACATTAGCAGGTACATTTTAAATAGGAGGGAGTGCCGTATAATAGCTGTATCACTTTCAAGTGTTTTTTATAATTCTATTACAGGACCGGAGGCTTCAGATTATGCTTCTTATTTCTTTACTGCAATAACACAGCAGCCAATGAAAATGGAAATTTTCATAAATAACAGGGAAACAACTACATTTCCCATGATAACACATGAGTATAGGCACGCCCCCATAGTCCATAAGAACCCCTTGCGTGCTCCGATCATCCTCTTTCTTTGCTGCTCACAGCAAGAGTTAAGTGCACCTATTTCTGCCCCTTCACTTTGCTGTAGCATGGGGTTGTTTGTTGTATCTATTGAGTGATTTCTTATGACTTTATTGTATTGCTTGATTAATGGCCCTGTTGTAATCAGAGTATTTACATCGCTAATCTTGTGAAAGTTTGTGGCTTACGTGCACTTTTTCCACTTATTGGTTGTTGTCGGGCTGCTCGCGCTCTGAAGCGCTCAGGGACTCGGGACCGGCGTCGCCTGCTGTGCACCGGCTTCCGACCAGGGCCGGACTGGGAACTGAAAGCAGCCCTGGCAAATTTTGACAGACCAGCCCCTGTCCGGCGAGTAGCGCGCGAGCGCAGCGAGCGAGCCCGACCACCACTAGGGGGGTTTGGGGGGGTTCTCCCCCCACGAAAATTTTGGAAAAAGACAGTCCAAAATAGTGAATTTTACAGCACGTTTTTCATTACATATTCAATTGTATCACCTTTCAAAGCATAGTAAATAGTATATGATGACCTTAAAGAGCACCAGGTTACCCACCCAGTCATATGTACCCATAGTCATTTTTCAGAGAGCACCAAAAATAGACACAAGTAGTGAATCAGAGAGAATAAAGTAAAAGTGAGACCAGTCCCCACACGGTGTGTAGCGCGCAAGCGCAGTGAGCAACCACTACTAGGGGGAGTTTGGGGGGTTGTCCCCCAAGAAAACTTTAGAGATAGAAAGGCCAAAACAAAGCATTTTTCAACACATTTTTCATTATGTATTAGCTTTTAAAGCATAGTAAATGATTACCTTATGGAGCACCAGGATACCCAGTTATAAGTCACAAACATTCCTACAGAGCCTCCAGGTCACTGAGGCCAGAAACTTTGGAAATAGCACACATACGCACCCAGGCCAGAAAGCATGAACAATTCACACAAAGGCACCCAGGCCAGTGGCACTGGAGCACTTTTCAGAGTGTGGGTGCTGCCATCAATGCTGCCTGTACATGACTGAAGTCGTGGGATTTTGAAAAATTCAAGAATTACACAAATAACAAGGGTAGCAATTCAGCCTTGCCTATTCCTGGACGTATACAACTTAAAAGTATATGCCAAACCATTTAAATACACTGCACGCAGCACTCTGCCTTATGGAAAGGGCTTGCACTAGTGGTGACATCCTGGTGACATATGTAGTAAAAGGGAATATTTTTAGGCCTGGCAAAAGGTTCCGTTAGCCAGGTCAAAATGGCAGTTTTACATCTGCACAGGCAGACTGCAATGACAGGCCCTGGCCTTGACACATGTTTAAATAGGCTACTTACGTGGGTGGCACAATAAGTGTTGCACGCCCACTAGCAGCATTTAATTTACAATCCCTGGGTACATGTAGAGCCACATTTCTAGGGACTTACAAGTAAATTAAATGTTTCCATTGGGTGTTAGCCAATTTTACCATGTTTAAAGGAAAGAGCACAAGCACTTTAGCACTGATTAGCGGTGGTAAAGTTCACGGAGCCCTAAGAGCCAACAAAAATGGCCTCTTTTGATGTAATAAAGCAGATCAAACATGAATTTAATTTCACACACACCAGGCTGCATGGGACTTTACACATCGATTCATCCATGGTAATTGGTAAATCAGTCGTGAAGTGACTTCACAACTGATTTACCAATTACCATGGATTGATGTGTTTTGTCTTGTGTACACCCTGTATGAGTTGCGCTAATTTGATGCCCTATTTAACAGGGGCTCTGACAGGTGACATTGTGCACCACTTACCTGCTCTGAAAATTAGCCGCAATGTCATGGTATAAATTTGAGGCGGGTCCCGCCTCACAGAGGAGCTGCAGCGACAGCCCAGGATTTCCCACAGTCCGTGCGCTCCACCAGTGATGCCCCACAAAGCCTTCAGCACCATGAGCAATGGGCCAGCTCCCTGCGGGCCGGCCGCCACCCACAGACCAGGCCGGCCGCACTGTGGCTGACAGACATCTACCAGCCAGCGGTTAAATCCACGTCAGGGATCACACCCACGGCGAGTGAGAGGGCTCACAAGACCACATGGGGAGGCCATTGTCTGCCCACCAATGTGGCCTAGAGAGGAGGAGATAGACAGAGATGTAGATAAAAGGGTGGGCGCAAAGGTGAAAGGGAGGGATGGGTGTTTGTATTGAGGTAGGGATGGATGGGTGGCTTGATTGATAGATGGATTAGGTAGGTAGTCATGTAGGAAGATAGACAGACAGATGAAGAGACTCCGGCACCACCAATGAAATGTAACTTTAAATGTCGATAGACACTAACGTTTACATTTAAATGTAGATAGACAGACAGAAAGACAGGCTGACTGACTCCGTATAATACATAGCATGGAAATGACCTTTATGCATATATGCATGCAACAGAGTATTTCGAAGAAAGAATGTGTGAAATCAATATTAAGGTAGAATCAAAAAAAGAGTGAGTAAACAAAGTTAAACGGAGTAAAATAAGGTCTCGACAAATCAATGCATAGTAGTGTTACTAGGGAGACAACACAGATCACACGAACAGAGAGGGAGGCACGCAGGATTTCTTATGGAGGTAACTGGGAAAAGATGCGCTCCTAAACAGTCAGACCCCTGCGTTTAAAAACAGACTAACTGGTGTTTACCCTGAGCACATCTTCAAAGCTGTGAGTGTGACTCAAGCAAGACACATCATCACATTTAATTAAGGTCAACAAACATATGCTCTTAAAACTACAACTAGAGTAGTCCTCCTTGTGGCCTGCTTGGCGTGAACGCACGTGCCTTGAGCACCCGCACCACCCCCAGGGTTTTAAAGCGCTATGTTTTGGTAACACGATAAGAAATGGTGTTATTGGCATTTTGCTCCATTTTATCCCTTTTGTTCTCACTTCTCAGGCCCCGTTCAAAGTGCGGATAATGGACTCTGATTCCTTTGCCCTCACGAAACAACTTAAGCTGTATCTGCTGTGCGTGCCACTCACCTGGTGATCATCAGACCCAGGTTCTGAGCAGTGTACAGACATGGATGGGCGCAGACAGCCTTGCCTTTGGCGCCCCTTCAGTACTTCAAAACAGGAAGAAATTGGTGCAAGATAAGAGGCTATCTTCCAACTGACTTCCAATTGCCACTCACTCCAAATTCTCTCCCCATTCTAAATTCCCAAAATCAACCCATATTAATTCTCACTTTTCCCTTTCCAGTTAGGCAACATTCCAGGGCAACTCAACTCAAACCTACAATACTCATCATAAAAATGAAGTGCTTTGGCTCTTGGTTATGCACAAATCTAGATTTAGAGCTCAGGCAGGGATGGACTGGAAAATGTTTAAACCAGCTCCAAACTACAGGGGGTCACAACTGTAATTGGGATATGCGGCTATGTGCAGGCCATAGGAGCCCATCCTACTCTGAAAGCAGCCATCTAGCCTATAGTCTATTTGGAAAATGACAGTGGTTCTGTGTTCAGCTCAGCCCGGTCAGTTCCCTCTAATCTGAGGGTGTGAGTGGTCACCTATACTGTGCTTTTAATCTGCGCAGTGAGCCTGGGGAAGCGCAAACCACACTGGATGCTCTGACTGACAGCCATAAATTACTTCATTAGACCCTATGTAGTGCAGAGCGGTGAAAAAAAATCTGATAGTATCTTTTTTATCAGCTAAGTAGTGCACAAGGCCTACAAAGTTGATTGGGGAAATAGAGAAGTGGCTGCTAGGGACCGTTTGTTTGTAGGGATGTGACCAGAGGGGGAAGCTACGGCATATATGTACTGCAAGGGCAGCTTTAGTTGGTGATTCTACATTTAGACATGCAAATAGGGTGAACGTGAACACCTGGAGTGAAATACAGTCCTGATTCAGCAGGAAAGCATCCCCAAATGCCTTTAATGGAGTCCAAGCTAGATGCCAGTTTTCAATTAGTAATGAATACAGTATGGCAACAATCCAAGCCCAAGCCTCATTAGAATGCGCGAATATGCCGCTGCGTCCTGCTCCAAGTCCGACCTCATACCCTAGAGCCAGGTGGCCAGGCTAGCCAGTGCAGCCACCACTTCCCCGAACAGTCGCCGGTAGCTTTCTATTGGCAGCCTCTAACTCAAGAGGGTAGCTTGCATCTGTGGATGTGCCTGGAGTCCACAAGAGATAAAAAAGAGGCACTCTTTGGTGAAAAGGATGAGGATTTTGGACTGAAATGACTTACTAAAACCCCACAGTAAGGCAGTGTAAGGTGCAGGGCGCTCTGAAACATGTACAACACCTTTTACCATAGATTCCCAATGGGAGTTTAATTCAAAGGTAGCCATAATGTCGTTTATTTGGGAGCAAAAAATGCTAATTTGCCATTGCTTGTGGTTCAATTTGCAGAGTGCCCGTGTTTGTCCAGAGAACGGAGGGTTGGGGGGAGGGATTTAGGAGTCAAGTGGCCCGTCTAATGCTGTCTTAAAGACACAGTCCGACACCCTAAGATCATCTTCACAACCCCGATATGCAGACAGTCCGGTCTCAGTCAGTGGGTCCCACACCCTTCTGCCGTGAACTGTCATCATATTACAGACATAAACATGCTGTAAAACGCGTCCCATCGTTTTACTAGTAAAGTGAGATAGCTCAGTGTGTTGAGCGTCTGAGGCAGGAATCTGTGCCTAACCTGCGGATTTCCGACGAGGCCGGCCTTCATTCCCCCAAAATGAGCCCCTGCACTGAGTTCTCCAAGTTCACCCTGTTGCAAACCTTTATAAAGATCATGTCACTGGCCTCACAGACAGATTAAAAAACAAATGAGAGCATGTTGTTTGAGCATGTGGGGACAGGTTCCCTCGGATTCCGGTTTAGATTACTTTAATTTAAGGTGTTTCAGTAGAGATTAATTTGACCAATTCTAAAGAGTTCAAATGGGCATGGCTCTGTTCAGAAGATGGGTAATAGAAAGCAATGACTGCATGTGAAACAAGACCCTGACCGCGTGAATCTTCAATTTTACCAACTAAGAATAGTTTATATTCTCAAAGCTCTTTGGAGAGCATACCACTGTTTTCCAAGAGGACACTATGCTATCACCAAACTGTGCAATTGGTGATAACAAAACCTGAGGGTTTCTGCCAGAGACGCTAAAGTTACTGGAACAGGTTTTCATTGAGCACAAAGGGTGGGAAAACTATGGCATAGAAACCAGACCAAAATAGACTCTGTACCCTGATACTTATAAAATCTGTTCGCAAACTGGTCGGTAGCAATGCAAGACCATGAATTAAATTGGATCACTGAACCGTGGCAGCAGATTTTCCCTACTCTTAGCAGGGCTCAGTCCCATTATCGGGAATTTATTACAAACATTTATACACCGGCAAGAGCTGAGCCATTTTTCAAGCTAATGTTTACCCCAACAAAAACGCAGAATGGAACACGCGGTTAGAAATCACACTTTTAAAGGGATTCAATATCTTATTAGAGGAGACAGTGCCCTCCAAGCAAACATGTCAAAAACAAAATGGCACAAACTAGATAACTCATTAGTACGATCTGGTATGTGCGTATAAATGTTGGTATCTATTGTTATGTTCAATGCAATACGCACAAGAAAAAATAGAAAAACAAGCATCGAACCGTCCTGCTATGTGGGCAAAGTCAAGAAATATACATACGGGTAGTCAATCATCAAAGAGCATCTCAACAGTACCGATAATGCTCACTGTGTTCCTAAGCACTGGAAAGTGCATGATTTCTCTTTGACTCGACAGAGATTGGCTTGAGCTTGAACCAAAAGAATTTAAAATATTGCATGTCCGGTCATGGAGGTATCACCGAGCCTCCGCCGTCCGCCCTAAGCCTGGTTACCATAGCTGCCAAGGTTTTAGATTGCTATGCGTGACATTTTCATAAATTCAGTGTAACTATGAGTGACATTTCAACGACTAGGAGTGACACTTTCTCGCAAGCTTAAGTCAAGTAATAATGATGATGGAAGCATATAAATATCAGAAATTACACCCATTTCACCAAAGAGAAACTTTAAGAAGATCTTAATATTACTGCAAAGCGCCGGGTATGGAAGGGCACTATCCTAGTCAGTGGTGGCTGTTGACATTTGGAAGTGGTGAGACGATTCGGCAGCAGCAGGGGTCATGGCTAACTCTTACATGCCAATAAACCTGATTCGGGAGGGGCACCCCATTTTTTCAAGCCAAAAATGACTATTTTAGGAACAGAGACAATATCAGATGCTGAGTTTACAGTAGGCCGGCCAATTGTCTTTTGATGGGCCCTGGTAGTTACACCTACAAGCATATATGCATTCTCTGAATATTGTCAGTATTATGAAATGTCAGGTTGTTCCTAAAAGCATCAAACATGGCCCAAATGGTGGTGCATGCGAGACACCACTTTGCATCAGCTGGCAAAAATCATTCCACAATTGCGCCTTCCAACACCATTAAGGAGCAAAATAATTCTGCAAATAGATATACACGTGGAAATATTTCATTCAAAAGCAAACAATTAGCCCCAGTATAATATATAGCAGTAAGAAATTGGTTGAAACAAATAAAGATGTTGGAGTGTGAGGTACATGTCTTACACAGGAGATGATTTATGTTTGTCCAGTCACACGAAGTAAGAAACCTAATTTTCTCTGTTTGTCTGTTGGTGAATATATTTGTGAATCAGTTCAAAACAGAAATGTGAGCACTGGGAGGTTTAGTTATTGTAGAAACAGAAATGCTACTTGCAGTGTTAACCAGGCGCCCAACCTTTTATTTGAGCAGCGCAACAATCATTTTAACTAAATGCTCAGCACATTGGCCCAGCAGCAAATGACAGGCCACATGCAAGAACACAGGATCTACAAAGAATAGTTTTTTTGCTCGGGGAGACTGGGGCTGCATTTAAGCTCTTTTTTTGGCAATAATTGTCACAAATGTGTACCCAAACACGCTTAACTCTAATTTCAATGTACCTTCCCCTCCTATATGCAGGCTACCTCACGTTTTTTCCCCTGTAGCATGCTGCATACACAAGCACCCAAGAGTAGCAAGCGCCAAAGATAGCCACCTTCCACGCAGTAATCCTGCCATGTTTTACATCTTCAGTCGTTTCCATCACCTAGCCAATTCTTCTGTTAATGTAGTAACAGAAACAAAGAAATGTAAACAACTGTCTATTGAATGATCTTTAAAGCCAGCGTGACTGGCACGTCAGCAACTCATTCTGCAAAGAAGCAATCCACCTTAGACTTCGGTTCAGGCTGCCGGCTTTCTCAATGAGTCCTGGCAGGCTGACTCTCAGATGGATTCCGTTACTACTTTTAGGCCCCGGCCCGGTTTCGTGACCGCAGCGCAGTGGATTTATTCAGGATTTATTGTGTTACCACTGCACTGCCCTCACTCAGGAAATCCACTGTGCTGCGGCCGCGCAACCAGGCGGGCGGGGCCTAAGTAACCACCACCAACCAGGCTTTTACTTTTTTTAAATTCCGGTCTGGGTCGCTATGCCCCCAGCCCAGTCCCAGGACCCTGCAGTGCCTCACCTGCCGGCGCCGGGTGGCAGACAGCACACGGGGAAATAATTAAAGGCAAGCCTCCATGCTCCGCTCCAGCCTCTCTTTCTCTGGAGTAGTGGCCGTGGCCCCGTCTCTCTGCCTCGCAGTCACGTGCACCAGACCCCACCCTATGAGTGAATCTTTACTGCGGCGCCTAAATGACATCACTGCGCACTGCTCATCAATCATGGTGCGTGCAGGCAGCCACTCAGCCAGTGGCAGTGCGTGCCGGTAGATTTTTAAAATAATTAATGTAGTTCTCCTCTTGGTAGTGCCTAGAAATAAAATTTGGGTGGCAGAACATGCAGCATCACGGACGGCACCAGCAGCTGCTGCATTTATGTAGATACATGTACTTGTTTGCTCGTCAGTCAGGCCTCCCTCAAGGTCGAAATCGGCCTCGTAAACAAAACCGGCCCCCTGTCATAAAACCAGCCCCCACACCATCCAGCCGACCGGGGGATTGCCCGGTGCCCGGCATTATCAGTCCGGCCCTGCTTCCGACGCCTATTATATCCCACGCGCTTCGAGCGCTTCAATATCGCTGTCTTTGACCGGCAGGGAGCCGGTCGCTTCTAGCAGTAGAGCCCGCTACCGGCAGCGCTTCGCACGCGTTGAGGCTTCCCTGGTACGCCCCTCGCGTACAGGCCGGGTGGCTCACGGCCGACGCGCGCGCCCAAACGCTGACCAAATTGGGCTTCTTTCTAGTTGGATTTGGTCGCGTTTGGGCGGCGCGCCTCGGCGTGATCCCCTAACATACAGAGGACGCATTTTCCACGCGTCCCACACACCGGCAGGCTCCCTGGTAGATCGCCTTTGGCATTGGGCATAAGGTTGTAAAATAAAGGGCCTTAGGAGTGAGCACACGCTCCAGGAAATTGTTGGCCAGGTCTCTGACCTAATTGAGTACAGCATTGCTGAGGGGGTTTGGGCAAAGTTCCGAGTGTGTCTGTGTGCAGTGGGCTGACCCCCCCCATTATCCCTCCTGTGTAGGGCACAGCTAAGTTCTGTCCCTGAAGTTGTATATTACAAGCAAGACCATGGAAGAGTGGGCTCAGGACCCTGAGGAATACTATGGTGGTGAGGAGGAAGTTGGTGAGAATCAGCATGAGGCTGTTTTGGAGGACAACATTGTGGAAGCCCTAGATGCTTCAGCCAGGCTTCGGTGAACAAGGCCATGGAAACCAAAGTTCCTCAAACAGTGCAGCAAGCACTTGCGGTAGCCCTTCCACCCATTAGAAAACAGTTGGAAGGGTTTGCCAAGAGACATGGGTACGATAAACCAAAGAAAAGAAAGGAGCAAGCCCCTTCCACAGCTACTACCTCAAAGCCACAGGATCAGTGGCCGCATTCGCAATCTCTGGCATCTCTGCCACCCTCAGGCGCAGCGGACCACGCTTATTCAGGTGGTAAGGCGAAAGGGAAACGCCCGATTCAGGTAGATACCGACACTACAACCACCGACACGGATACTGATACCGACACTTCGGAGGAACCCCCTCCCCCGAAAAAAGCTAAGGTGGCCCCTAAAGCTACAGAAGACAAGATTAAAACACCGTTCACATTTGATCCCTCAGACATTGTGCATCCCCGGTCCTCGGACTGGATCCCGCCTCCGGCGGTGTCTGAGTATCTGCATGAAAACTTACGAAAGAGCTTCTCTAGAGAAGTCCGTAGTCGATTGAAATCTGAATGTCCCCGTCCGGAAGTGCCAGACAATGTGGCTGAGACTCCGGAAATAGATGCCAGCATGCTGACCTTCCTAAAAAAGTTCTCGAAGGACCCCAAGCGTGGACTCGATCGGGCTTGGCGAGGGTGCCAAGACAAGATGCTGGACGTCGTGGGCCCCTTGGCAAAGATACTCGAAATGGCCCAAAAGGCCAAAGAAAGTGCGACTCCTGTCGACCCGGACATTTTAGCTGGTTGGACTCAACGTGCAATCTGCCTCATAGGGAACGCAAATTGCGCAATTTCTGCTGAGAGACGCAGGTCCTTAATCCTTCGGATGGACAGCAATCTAGCGGAGCTAGCGGAGGCAGAACCAGGCCCCCTGGCGGATGGTCACTTGTTTGGTGACAGATTTGTCAAGGACGTATCCAAATATGTAGGAACTTTCACGGCTTTGGACAAGGCCCAGAGCGGAATCAAGCGAGCCCTTAATCAGGGTGTTTTCAATAGGGCCGGGCGAGGCGGGGTTCGCTCGTCAGGCCGGGGCTACCAGCAAGGCTCCCAGAGAGGCGACTTTGGTCGCGGTAGAGGAGACTGGGACTCCACTCGTGGTGGGACCTTCTACCCGTCCCGCAGAGGCTTCAACAGAGGACGTTTCCAGTCGGGAAACAACAGAGCTAACTTCAAGTCCCAGCAGAAAACAGGTGAGAGTCACAGATTTATCTCAGTTTCCTCTGGGGGGTCGTACACGGCACTACCTCCCGCAGTGGCAGGCTTTGACTCAGGATGCTTGGGTTCTACAGACTGTACAAGGTTTTCACTTGGAATTCTATTCTCATCCGACGCAGGTGTATCCCCCCCTGCTCTCCATTTTTACCGACAAGATCAGAATTTTATAGAGGAAGAGATTGCAAGCTTGCTGCAGAAACACGCGATCACACGATTCCCAAAAGGCCCTCGCGGTTTCTGCAGCAACGTCTTTATTGTTCAGAAGAAAGGAGGTGGCAACAGGTTAGTGCTCAATCTCAACCAGTACCTTACTTACAACCATTTCAAAATGGAAGGTTTTCATCTATTGGCGGATTTGTTGCAGGAAAACGTTTGGATGGTCCGGTTGGACCTCAAGGACGCTTACCTGTCCATCCCCATTTTTCCTCCACACCGCAGGTTCCTGCAGTTCCTATGGAACGGCCAGTGGTACGAATATTCGGCTCTTCCTTTCGGGCTCTCCTCAGCTCCTTGGTGCTTCACCAAAGTGATGAAACCAGTGGTGGCTTATCTCAGGGAGAGAGGCGTCCGGCTGATTATTTATCTGGACGACATACTGATTCTGGCTCAGAATCAGGCCACGCTCCAGCAGCAATTAGACACAACGACGTCGCTGCTTCGGAGCTTGGGGTTTGTTATAAATCAGGGGAAGTCGGTGATGGTACCGACGCAAGTGATAGATTTCTTGGGGTTCACGATAGATTCCCAGATAGCGCAACTGTGCCTTCCGCAAGCAAATTTGAGAGACCTAAAGAAGGAGATTTGGAAACTACTGGACAACCAGACAGTTACACTCAGACCAATTGCCAGAGTAGTGGGAATATTGGCTTCGTCCATCCAAGCAATATTCCCGGGCCCTCTTCATTACAGGGCCCTTCAGCGTCTGAAGATCAGATATCTTCAGAGAGGTCTGTCGTACACGGACTCCATTCCATTGTCGGAGGAGGTCCGAACTGAGTTACAGTGGTGGCTCGGACATGTGGAAGCATGGAACGGCAGGGCGATCTTCGGAGATCAGAGGTAGTAATCGAGTCAGACGCCAGCAGATGGGGCTGGGGCGCGCGCTGCGGAGATATCTCCACAGGAGGCAGATGGTCAACGCAAGAGCTAGAGCTGCACATAAACTGCTTAGAACTGCTAGCAGGTTCGTTTGCGATTCGGACGTTATCCCCGAAGCAGACATCATGCTGTATCCTACTGCAACTGGACAATGTGTCCGCAGTGAGGTACATCAACAAGTTGGGCGGCACGAGATCATCCCTGCTTGTTCAAATGGCCAAGGACTTCTGGCATTACTGCCTCCAGAATCAGATCTCCGTGATTGCGGAGTACATTCCGGGGCAATCCAACCAGGTGGCGGTTTGGAATTCGAGGCATCTCAGGGATTACAGCAACTGGAAGCTGCTTCCCCAGGTCTTTCAATGGTTACAGACGATCTGGGGTCCGTTTCAGACGGACCTCTTCGCCTCCAGGCTGACCTATAAGATTCCCAGGTTTTTCAGCTGGAGGCCGGATCCGATGGCAACTGCGACCGATGCTTTTCTCCAGGATTGGTCGCAGGGGGTTCAGTATGCCTTTCCCCCGTTCTTGCTGATTCCCCGAGCAATGACGCAGGTGATCAGACAGCGGGCGGAAGTGGTCATGGTGACACCGTGGTGGACGTCTCAAGCTTGGTTCCCCAAGCTGTTGCAGTGGAGCTGCGATCATCCATGGTTGTTACCGGACTCAGAGTGGTTGTTGCAGGGTCCTCGTCAGGAGCAGCATCCTCTGCTGCTGGAGGGCAGACTGTCCCTGATGGCATGGAGGCTTTCAGGGAACAGTGGCATACGCCAGGAGTTTCGAGCGAAACTTCCAACTTCATCAAACAGGCATGGGCACCATCTACCAGAAAGCGTTATTCCGCGGCCTGGAAGAACTGGGTGGATTGGTGCGTGGGAAGACAGGTGGATCCCGTGGGGGCAGAGTTACCCCAAGTGTTAAACTTTTTGGCAAATAAGGCGGCTAGTGGCCTAGCCTATCGATCGGTTAACAATTTCCGTTCCGCCATCTCTGCAGGGCATGCCCAGATAGACGGTAAACCGGTGGGCATGCACCCGATGGTGTGTAAACTGTTAAAGGGAATTAGGGTGGCTAACCCCCCAAAACCAAAATACACAGGTTTATGGGACGTTTCACTGGTCCTTTCATTGTTCAATAGTTGGCCAGATAATGCACTTCTGTCTAGGAAACAATTATCCGCAAAACTGGCCATGTTACTTTGCTTATCAGCATGTCGGCGATCATTGGACGTGAGAGCACTCGACGTTACAGGTAGAGTGTTTACCCCGGAAGGGGTTTCTTTTACTATTACTGGTCGAACCAAAACAATGTCAAGACACATTGATTATAATGCATTCCCAGATAATGACAAAGTATGTGTAGTGAAATGTTTGAAAGCTTATGAAGATTGTACGATGGCCTATAGGCCGCAGGGTTGTTCACAGTTACTGATTGCGGTGCAGAAACCGTTTAGACCTGTGGCAGCCGCCACAATTGCCAGATGGCTTCGTTTCATAATGAAGGAAGCAGGTATTGATACGCAGATTTTCGGTGCTCATTCAGTGAGAGGCGCTATGGCGTCGAAGGCCTATGGTTTGGGGTCTAGTATCCAGGATATCATGAGATGTGCAGATTGGTCGTCTGAATCAACGTTTAAGACGTTTTATTACAAGCCGGGTGGAGATATTACTTCTGTGGTTTTCAGTGAGCGTTAAACTAGCATAATCTGAAGCCTCCGGTCCTGTAATAGAATCAAAAATTTGCTAGCATTCGCGCCAAGAATTTTCAATTCTATTAAGGACACGGAGGCGAGGATTATCCCACCTGGCTTAATTTTACAGTATATAAGCTTACCCACCCAGTTATGCAGTGATTACGGTGGTATGTTTCTTTTCTTTCAGGATCAGATAAGAAGTCTGATTGAGCGACGGAGGACGACAGGACGTTTGGCCTGAAACCTGGTTTCTTCCACGTTGGAGGAGTTATTCATTGTTCAAGTTTTTTGTTGGACTTAGTTCGCCTCAAAGAAAGAGGATGATGGGAGCACGCAAGGGGTTCTTATGGACTATGGGGGCGTGCCTATACTCATGTGTTATCATGGGAAATGTAGTTGTTTCACTGTTATTTATGAAAATCTCCATTTTCATTGGCTGCTGTGTTATTGCAGTAAAGAAATGAGAAGCATAATCCTCGCCTCCGTGTCCTTAATAGAATTGAAAATTCTTGGCGCGAATGCTAGCAAATTTTTGATCCCCTCCCGCTAATCACAGGGCTGAAATTTATCCGTGAGGGTTTTTGCTTGGAGGTTTAAATATCTAGTTTTGCTGCCGTTCCTCCTGAGTCTGAAGAACTACCCATAGTGAAGATTGTTTCTCAGAGGTCTAGGATCGAAGCTGTGGAACTTTAGAAGTGTGGTCCTGTCAGTGGGTTTGTGATACGTTTTCATGTGCAGTTTGCCCTCTTTGGCAAAAATAGTTACATCCAGAAGGCTTCTTTTCATGTGTTTGTTACATTCTATAGGGAAGTAAAGCAAGCCTTTACTCTTCTCGCTCTCTTTTTGTTATTGTCTATAGCAAAACATGCACAAACTTGTGCACAATAAAGTGAAACCCAGTTTTATTTCAAAAAGCACACTGCAGGATAGGGACGTCACTCATATTACATATATAGCCACACAATCCCATACTAGGATATGCCCATGGGATTGGGATATATGGTCACTAAAGTGCATGGGTTTTTATTCTTACCTAATTAAGGCTTTTTTTGGGCCCCATCTCCTCTGAGTAGGTACACGCTTCATATAGTCACACTCTTGGGAATAAATATGTAATTAAAAGTTAAATAATCTCCACCAAGTGCCTTTCTATGTTATAGCTGATAATTAACTACAGACATTGAGGTAATCTTATTACATATCGCTGATGGCTGCTTCTATTGTCTCCATAAAAGGGAGGGGGGTGCTATCCACTGTTGGAGAGGCTCAAATACAAATATCATATTGGCCAACTTGAAGAATAATCTTACTGTGTGAGCAGGGGCCTTGAAAGGGGCGGGCCCTTGTGCCGAGAAGTACCTACGAGTCACTGCTGAACCCCATCTGGCCCCCTCCCATCCCCCACCCCCCAAAAAAGCTCTCCGAGGCTGGTACTGATGTCTTGTGGTGTTTTCACCCCCGTAATGGAAGTCGTCAGTTCAAAGCCTTGAAAAATGAGCTTGGAAAAACACTATTTACAGTGGTTTTCAGCTCGTTTTCCCTCCCACCATGCGATATCGGCTCCTCACCAGGAGACCCAGTGTCGTAACATAGGCCTAGCTCTAGGGGGGCCCTTCAGCACAGTACCTTGGCCTGAGAGGTCCTTACTGACTCCAGAGGGCGGGTCCCTCCATGTACTTTACAGGGGGCGCCCTCGAGTTTTGATACGCCACTGGGGAGACAGTGTGATGGGAGCTGATACTGTGTGTCACACTAGGTATGAAATATCCTGGTGTATTGAACATCAAAATGACTCTCCTCCACACTCATGATAGTGATCAATTGCTACTTATTGATTCTGTGGGGCTTTTGAAACGCGTTAAGGGTACCGCGTTGTGTCAATGTGCCAGAATATAATCACATCGTAGGTATTTCGAATCTCAGACACTATGAATTTGTGTCAACACCCAGGTGCAGAAATACACAAGCACTGCCATAATGCAATGTTGTATGTTAATCACATAGAAAGTATTTCAAATCATTATATGTGATGCCCTCATCTCACTGGAGAAAAGACAACAAACAAATACGTGGCATCATCCCTCAAGGTGAAACTGACTAGCTGTATTTGTTTGCTACCATTGGTATGCACACTGAAAAGACACAAGACGAATATATATGCCTTTAGTATCTTTATGTTAAGCCATGAATACTCTTCAGTAAATATACTCTTAAAAAAAAACAACGATAACGCATGCCACCATATATATAGCGGGTGAGATGTTTTTTCTTAATATTTGAACATTCCTGTTGGATTTGGCATTAAATACACAGTTATAATCCTCGTGTTCACTGTTTAGATTCAGATAGAACGTGCAATTGACTCATTTTCCTCCATGAAGTAACCGAAAGGAAAATAGACAGCTGTATAGCTAAGTGATACTTAATTTTGGCATACGTGCCCCCCCCCCCCCATAAAAAACCAATGAATCCCCATGCGTTTACTACGTTAGCACTTGTTGGGTTTTCATGAGAACATAATACTGTATTTTCAAACATCGTATTAATCCAGAGGGCCATTTATTGCAGTACTATACCCCTACTTGTACTTTGTACGCTTGTGTAACCTTTGCTTTTGTAATTTGTTCACTTGTAATTATTTTCTCCTCATGTATCAGTTCTGTTCCTATTGTGAAGCGCTTACCTTCGGGTAAAGTCCGCGCTATATAGAAAACGCATTAAAAAAAAGTAATCAAATAAATAAATAAGGAGACCAGCCTCAGTGTTACATGAAGAAAGGGAAGTCCACAAAGTCACTACCACACTCAGTGAAGTAGGCCAGGACTGGGGCGGTTGTCGGTGCATGGGCTGGCAGTGCCAGTCAGAGCGAGGGGAGGGATGCAGTGTGGGTGGGGTTGCAGGAGTGGAGGTCATTTCAGCGCCGGGCTAACGCTAGGCCTTCCCCCTGTTAGTTCCTATACTTCTCATCTGCACCGCTCTCCTAGGTACACCAGTCTCATACCCTCCTAGCACTCTCTCTCACGTCCCCAACATGGCCACCTCTCGAGTTAAGGATGGAATTAACTGTTACAAAATCATCTATCCTCCTGGCCAAACTAAAGCTTCAGCTAAACGATTGAAGCATGAGACTATTGAACGTTTCCCTGATTCCCTTTTTGTTGACCTTTTTTACAATTGTAGTTCTGGGAGGCGCAAAAATGATTTCATTTTCTTCACTCACGACACCCCTTCTTGGTCCAACAGCTTATCTAATTCCCTTAACGTCACCTCCTCCTCCTCTATCCCTCATGGGAAACAACTAAAGAGTTCCCCTTCTGCGTATTTCAACGGCTTCCTCACCATCTCAATCTATAACAATGGTACTGTCTTGATCCACGGCAAAGACACCTCTCTCTCTCTTAGACCACCTCTTCCCCTCCCTACTCCCCTCCCCTGCGACCAGGTTTTCCCCCGACCCTCCATCCAACTCCACCCTTTACTCCCTTTCTCCTCCCCTGACCCCCCTACACTCCAATAGGCTGCACCCTCGGGAGGCTCAGGGCGGCCCTCTTCCCTCCCCCTCCCTTGTGCCCTCCTCTCCCTTTCCTCCCACTCCACAGTATGCCCCACCCTTCATCACGTCAGCCTTACCACTAGGCAATACGCTCCTCGTCCAGTCGGCACCGTCTCGGTACCCCAATCTCATCTCGTCCCCCCTATTCCTTCCTGCTACTCCCTTTTTTAGTCCACCCCTCCGCCAACCTCCCCACCTAGCTAACTTTCCTTATGCTCCCCTCATCCCTCCCTCTCCCCCTCTTCTCTACCCCCTCCTCTCCTCACCTCTTTCCCCGACTTCTTCACAATCCCATGGCATCTCTTTCTTTCCCCCCACTCCGCTAGCAATGCTGTGCTGCCCCCCCTTTACCCCCCTGGTTCCCCTTTCCACCCCCCCCCCCCTTCAGGCACAGCAGAACCATTTCCTGTCGTCAACTTCCCCTTCTCCCAACCCCCCCCACTCTACCAGATACCGGCTCCCTCACAGCCACCGCTCCTAGCCAACAGGACCTCTCCAACCACCTCCCCTTTTTTCCGCCCAAACCTCCTACACTCCTATGACTCCTCACAGTCCTCCCCTCTCCCTCCTCCCCACAGTCTTGTTCCACACCCATCCCCCCCTAAACATGTCCTTAATTCCTTCCCTTCGTGCAGCGCCATCAAATACAACCCCCCCTTCTCCTCTGATACCCCAACCCCCGCTCTCAACCTCCCCCTTTCCCCACCTATGAACCCTATACCTCAACTCTCCTCCTGTCCTCCTACCTCTCCCTGCCTCCCACCACCTATACCACCCCATACCTCTGCCATCGAGACACCCAACCATCCGTGTTCTGCCCTACTCTCTCTCGAAAATAAGATATGCTCTCTCATCACCTCCATCTCCCAGCTTGTAGCTTCATTTCATTTTTAAGCTCTAAGATTTCAACTTTCCCATTCTCCTCAACTCCTCTGGAAAACTCTCACCTTCCCACGAGATGCACCTCGACCCCTCACACCATTATAGCCAAGCATAACCTGTCGTCTGCAAACATTGCTCACTCACACAAGCCTTTGAACGCCACCCTTCTTCAACCAGCACCTCCGAGTAACCCAATTACCTACTCTATTCCAACCATCTCCTCTGTCAGAACCAAGCATCCACCTAGACACCCCCGTGCACCCCCATATAGGTATAATATCCCTATCACCCTTCTTTGCCCAAGTGCCCCCGTCACCAAAACAGTCTCGACAGAACTGCGCTGTATGCTCCACAACTGCAGATCTGCAATAAAACACAAACTCGAAATCTCTGATACCATCACCCTTCACAATATTGACCTGTTCTTCTTAACAGAGACCTGGTTCAACGATACCTCTCATTCCATGTTTGATCTCCTCCTACACACGGGCTACTCTATTTTCAGGAATGACAGACCTATCAAAGTTGGGGGAGGTGTTGCAGTTATCTTTAGAAACTCCCTTCAACTCAAGGCTTTTCCCATCAGCGCATTCCGCACTTTTTGAATGTCTATCTCTTGAGCTTCAACTACACCACCGCTCACCCCTTAGATTCCATGTCATATACCGCCCACCTGGCAGTGGCCCTTCGTTTATGGAGGAACTCACTGACTTCATCAGCGACCAATACGCACAAGGTGACAATAAGACCTTCGTGGGTGACTTCAATCTCCACTGGGGCTCCCTGCAAGACTCTTCCGCGAACCGGCTGGCCTCCTTCCTCTCTACAAACGATCTTACCCAACACTGCACAGAATCAACACACTCTAAGGGCTCTATCCTGGACCTTGTTATTTCTAAAGCAGGCATGCTTTCTATCGCTACCCCTATTCACGTAGACTGGTCTGACCACCTCCTCATTCCATTCTCTCTTCTCCTAGCACACTCTACCACTCTTGGCCAACCTAAGAGGGCTACCTCCTGGTTCCGTGACGCTAAGAATATTGACACTGTTTCCCTCTGTGAATCAGCTTTGCTGTCACTTCCAAGGCTAGACCCGAACCTAGATGTTGATGATCTCACCTCACAATGCCTCTCAGTCCTTGCAGTCGAAATCAATAGCGTTGCTCCTCTCCAAAGCAAAAAGAAAAGGCCGATTCCCTCAGCACCCTGGTTCAGCAAATCCCTATATGAAGAAAGGAAGCACCTAAGACGCCTGGAGAAACATTGGAGGCAAGCACCATCTACCGATAACTTGGCCACGCTTCGTTCAGCAAGATCCGAGTACCACAAGCACATCTTCCTTGGGAAAGCATCACACTTCAGAACCCTCCTTGACTCAGCCAAAAATAGACCCAAAAAACTATTTGATCTCATCAAGACCTCTAACTACTCTCCCCCAACCTCCAAATTGGAGGATTCTACAAAGAAAGCTGCGGATTTCGCTGTATTCTTTGACGAAAAAGTGAAATCACTTGTGGTTCAGGTCGCTCATCCTACCCCTCCAGAGGAGCGCAAATCACTAGCCATCTGGCAGAACTTCGACCCCATCTCTGAAGATGTCCTCCTCAAGTGCATCCTCGAAACAAAGCCCTCCAACCACTCGCTCGACCCCATCCCCAGTGCCATTGCCATTGACTTCTATACCCTTTCTCTTCCCTATTGGACCTCTCTAGTCAACCTCTCCCTCTGTCAAGGCTCCCTCCCTGTTCCCTTCAAATCTGGGCAGGTCACCCCTCTGCTTAAAAAACCCACTGCGGATGCGAATGACCTCAACAACTTCTGCCCCATCACTAACCTACCCTTTCTTGCGAAGATCACAGAAAGATGTGTTGCGAAACAGCTCTCACGTCATATCAAGGACAATGATCTTCTTGACAATTTTCAGTCCGGCTTCATCCAAAACTGCAGCACTGAAACTGCCCTGCTGCAAGTGATCGATGACGCGCTGAGAATACTAGACTCGGGGGGGGGTCTTGTCTTCTAATTCTCCTTGACCTTTCGGCAGCCTTTGACACTGTCAACCACAACACCCTCCTCAACACCCTTCAACAGAGAATGGGCATGGAGGGCACCGTGCTTAAATGGTTTGCTTCTTTCCTTTCTGATAGATCCCAAATGATCAAAATAGCGGACAGTCTTTCACCTCCTTTGGCGGTGGGTCAAGGTGTTCCCCAAGGCTCTATTCTTGCACCCACATTGTTCAATCTCTATTTGGAACCTCTGGGAAATCTCCTAAGTAAATCTGGGGTCAACTATCACCTCTACGCTGACGACACTCAAATCTACCTCAAGGTTGCCTCCACTCACGATCTCTCTGTCCTAAGCTCTACCCTCGACTCCATTCATAACTGGATGTCAACACATCAACTGATCCTGAACCCCTCCAAAACTGAGTTCCTCCTCCTCTCCTCCTCACTTTCTCCTCCCCCGGTGCAATCATGGATGGACCAGATGAATCTGCTGAACACTAATCCCATCACTGTCGACAGCGCAAAATCCCTTGGTGTCATACTCGACACAAAACTCAATCTACTCTCCCACATTAATTCAATTGCAAAGTCTGCCCGATACCAACTGCGCCTTCTTTGGGGGATTCGTCGCTTCTTCCCGGTGCATGACCTCAAAACCCTGGTCCAATCGCTGGTCCTCTCCAGACTGGACTACTGCAATTCTCTTCTGACTGGCCTCCCCAAATCCCACCTATCCCCCCATTCAGCAGCTCGTTTCATTTATGGGGCCAAAAGAAGCGACCACATCACTCCCATGTTATCCTCCCTCCGCTGGCTCCCCATCGAGGCTAGAGCTATCTACAAGACTGCCTGCATCCCCCATAAAGCCTTGCACTCCTCCTCTCCGCGCTACCTGGCGAATAAACTGAAACTCTCTGGAGGCTCTAGACCATCACGAAATGCGGAAAATCTACTGCTTGAACCTCCCACTTTCAAGAAGGAGAGATCGATGGCCCAATCCTTTTCAGGCAGCGCAGTGAGAATCTGGAACTCACTTCCGCCTCAGCTCCGGACCACCTCCTCCTCCCAAGCCTTCAAATCTGACCTCAAAGTTCTCCTTCTTCAAAGACATTTCCAAATGTAATTCATGCCCTCTCTGCTATCTGAAGGAAGCCCTTCAACTACTGAAAAATCTACTTTACTTGACTATGGAAGTGTCTTCCCAGTGTGTTCCTGTGGTAGTCTGCCTCTTATTGCAGTATTGTCCTTCTTCCTGTGTCTGGGACTCATGGGTGACTTGCACCCGTCACTTTCTCCTGTAACACACTGTTTTCTACCTCCTACATTTGTTTGTTTCGACACCTGCACAAGTGCCACCAGTGCCTACGTAACGTTTGTTCTTGTGCTGGAGTGTCCTCCATATATTGCAGTATTATACTTCTATATTTATTTTGTACGCTTTTTGTAACCTGCACACGTCACTTTTTCCTCCTGCAATGCACCGTTTGCTACCTCTTGTATTTTGTTGACTCACGATTGTCACTTTTGTAATGCACCGTTTGCTACCTCTTATATTTTGTTGGCGCACAATTGTCATTTTGCTTCATTTAATGTAACGTTTGCTTTTGTATTTTGCTCACTTGTAATGTTCTCATGTATCAGTTCTGTTCCTATTGTGAAGCGCTCTGACACCTTCGGGTAAAGTCCGCGCTATACAAAAATGCATAAATAAATAAATAAATAAATAAAGGGAAGTCCACAAAGTCACTACCACACTCAGTGAAGTAGGCCAGGACTGGGGCGGTTGTCGGTGCATGGGCTGGCAGTGCCAGTCAGAGCGAGGGGAGGGATGTTGTGTGGGTGGGGTTGCAGGAGTGGAGGTCATTTCAGCGCCGGGCTAACGGGCCTGGACTGGGGACGGAGGCGCAGGGACGGGTCCGAGAAGAGGGCTTCAGCGGCAATGACGCCCGGTCAAGGCTAACCTTCTGGCCGAGGGCTGCAAGTTCCGTGAGCCCGCCTCCCACGTGGTTACTATCCGCACCCTACAGGCCTATCTCCGGGCCGCAGGGCGTGTCCTGGCTCAGCCCCGCCCACCCCTCTGTCAGCCCCGCCCCCTCGCCCGGGCCTATACCCGCTGCTTCCACCGCCTCACGCTCGATTCCCCGCCCAGGCCAGCTCACAGCACCAGACCGAGCACGGCTGGCTCCCTGCCCCTGCCAGGCTCGCACGCTGACGGCTGCACTATGGCGGAACGCCGGGTCTCTCGCTGGTACTTCGGGGGTATCGCCTCCTGCGGGGCGGCCTGCTGCACCCACCCTCTGGACCTGCTCAAGGTGAGGAGACGCAGGAGGGTGCAGCCTGGGGACCCGGGAGGTGGCAGTGGTGGCACCCATGCGGCCAGGGATAGCTGGGGAGAATTCGTGCACAGGGGGTGGGCAGTTGTTCATGGGGCTGTAAGTCTTTACCCATGGTCATCGCTGGTGCAGCGGGAGGCACAAGGGTCGGTTCCACGAGGTGGGAGATAAGTGACCCGTACCCCAGGAGCTCAGTGACAGCTGTGGAATCTGGAAGGCAGGTGGGCTGGGAATTTTCTCTGAGAGGGTGGTGGATGGGCCATTGCCTATCTGTGGGCTTCAGGTGACTTGTCGAGAAACTTGCTGTGGCACGACTTGTGTGATGACCCAGTTTTGTAGGAGACTGACCTTTATGGTTGGCTGTATTCAGTTCCTCAACTGGCCTACCCAGCGATTTGTGATTTAGACCAGTTATGGAGGCGACTGGTTTGTATCCAACCATTGGTATTTTTGTGGATGGTGCGCAGCACAATTTTGCAAATGGAAGGCTTGCACAAAACTGTCACCGCTGCACATGGCCAGAACTGTTTATGACTGGCCTAGGTACATCTCTGGACATTGTGCAAGTAGTTCTAAAGCTCCCTTACCTTGCAGTGGGTTGTACGCATGCTGCGTTTTGCAAGGAACAGATCTCTGTCCCTGCTGTGGGCTTTGCCAGTTCTACTGCTGTGGGCTTTGCCAGTTCTGCCTGTGCTTAGCTGAGGGGATATCCAGGTTCGTAGGCAACTGATTATAATAAGTGTGGGATGTGCGCACTTTCAGCTTGATGTGTGTTTAGTTTTTACCCACCTATGACTTGAGGAGAAGCACTGTTCTGCAGGTGGCTGGTCTGTACTCAGCCGTAGGGTGTGTGATTGCACACACTGGTCAAGGTAAGATTTTGAAGTGATAATAGTTTCCCCCTTGCTTTTGCAATTCGAGAGTGAATTGATCCCTTAAGGGGGTAACTGTTTAATTCCCATTTCTAACGTGAGTATCTGAAGCCGGTAAAATATTATATATAGTGATTTCAAATCAGATGTATTTGTGTTACAATACAAGCATTCTTTGTAGCTCGAAATTCACCAAATACTGCATTTCCATTGTAAATATCACTCTTTAGATAAAGCAACAACAGTAGTGGAACTTCGTCTTGTGGCATATCAGTACCAGTACTACTCGTATGAACGTATCTCTAGGTGGAAGCCTCGGCTGTGAATCCATCATTGCGTATTTAGTTCCTAAGGTAGTATTTGCCTAATGGCAGATTAAAACAGACCACTAAGTTGCTTATCTTTTTGGGCACCATACACAGTTCGCTTTGTGACCATCCTGTTCCGTTACCTACCAGAATGGCCATCTGTACGTTTAATTTTGTTTGTGACTAGACTGGCAATTAACCCAGCCATAGTTGCAGGCCCTATACTGTTTGGCTGTTTAGTTATGGTTTCTGCGCAAGTCAGTGCTGCTGCTAACTAGTATGTACCCAGTAATTGGTTGGTTACACACTCCGTTATCTAGGTGACTAGGTTGTACACACCTGTGAGGGCTTCCACCTATATTAGTCTTTATGTGACTGCCCTGTATCCAGCTACAGGTTCTGTGGCTGCCAAGCCAAGGTATTTAGGTATGATGCAGGTGAGGAGACCGTGCTTACAGCCTGCGTACACATTTAGGGGCCGATTAGGATGGAGGATTTTCCGCCTCCTCCGGGCCGGCGGAAGCCACCTCCGGCCCGGAGGAGGCGGAAAATCCTCTGCGGAGTCACCAAAGACCCACCGCCGCATTACGATGGCTGGTGGGTCTTGGTTTCTGTCCGCTACTTTTCCGCCGCGGTCGGATTACAACCGCGGCGGAAAAGCTCTCATTTGGCTGGCAGTGTCTATCAGACACCGCCAGCCAAATTAGGAAACATTTGTAAACATGCTTTTCCGCGGCGGTTTTTCCGCCATGGAAAAGCATGTGTACTTTTGATTTTGGGGGCCCGTTGCGGGCCCCCAGGGTGTAGGCGGGTGGGGGGTGCACATGGGGGGGTACCTATGGTACCCCCCAGCATTTACATGCACAAAGCGGCAGGCACCGCTTTTCTGTTTCTTGTCAAAACAAGCAGGCCAGCTGGCTGCTCTTCTGACTCTTGTCCATCACAAATCTTCAAGAACATTCTTTTAACTACCTCTTCTGCTACACCAGTAAGAATCATCATCAATAATGAACAACATGAATCTTTCCAGAAGACTTTAAAAAGGCATACATAATCCCATTACAAAGAAAACAAACTTGGACCCACACAACCCCAACAACTACAGACCAATTACAAATTTGGCTTTCTGAGCAAACTAACAGAAAGAACACTATTCACCCAGATATCACAATTAATTGAAGATAACCATACTTTCCTACTTCCAAACAGGATTCCACCCAGGAAGAGGCACACAATCTGCCCTCATCACTATCTGGACGACCTTAAAAACACAGTAGACCGGAACAGGATTGCAGCACTACTTCTCTAGGCCCTCTCACCTGCCTTCAACCTAGTTGACCATGACACTGTAATCCAAAGATCTATGAAGCCAGCATAGAGGGGCTGCACTCGACTGGATCACATTCTTCCCTCAAAACAGAGCACGTCAGCCATACTCCGCCTATCTCATCCAAAATCTACTTTAAAAAGCAGGGATTCCTCAAGGCTCTATTATCTCACCCCTGCTTTTCAATATCTACATGAGGTCATTACCGGCAACGATCACTTAATTTCAGCTCACATGCTATAACTATGCAGATTACACACAAATACTCCTTAAACTGGAAAGCCACAAAGACATCGAAAACTCAAAAAATCTTCAGTTGCAAAGAGTCTTTGATCAGTGGATGACAGAGCCATCTCATACTGAATGTTTCCAAAACTGAAATACTCGCATGTGGGTGGCACCCCAAGTATTGCTTTAAGTAAACTACACTGGGGTGTTTATGACGGTGGGATGGCCATCCCAGATATAAAGAAATACTATTGAGTGGCGGAATTGCTAGCGTTAAAGAAATACTATTGAGTGGCGGAATTGCTAGCGTTTAAGGACTGGGCCTTTTTGGATAGGCAAGAGCTGGCATATTGAGTTGATCAAGATGCCAGGTCATGGAGGACACAAGGTGATTCTCTGAAGCAAGAAAAGAGAACAGGTCTTGCCAAAGCAAGGGGTCAAAGTGTGACGAGAGGTGCAGAGCAATTTGACCTGGACTGGCAGACTCACCTACCCGACGCCTCTGTGGCATAGTGACATGTTTCATGAGATTGGGGAATTGGGGGGCTTCTCCGGGTGGGCATGGATTGTGATAGAACATATGAGCTAAATTTGGAGGAGCCAGGTCATGATACGATTCGAGACCCTTCGCCAGGAATTCAGGATGGCGGAGTCAGAGTACAATCGATTCCTCTGGCTGGGACACACCCGAAGATTTGGTTAGCGCTGGCGGCAGGGTTGCAAAGCGCAATATAGCAAGGTCATGGGGTCAAAGTATTCCCCCCAGCATTGAAGATTGTGAATCGGGCGTCGACTGAAGTCAGAGAGCAGAATCGATGGTTTATCAAAGTCGGGATACCCTAAAAAGTGAGAAAAGGTGTGGAGTGCTTTCAAGGGTTACTAATCAGAGGGTGTGCTACTGGAAGCAGCAGGGGAGTTTCTCTGTTTTGTGCCTGACAATGATGTCCATTTTCCAAATTGTGCACTGGCCGTGCAAGCACCATCCTGAAGATAACTCAAATGTGATTTAGGCCGGTTGTAATTTTCATTGCTAAAAGGTGACATGTAAAGCTGTATTTACCTCCTGTATAAGCGGTCTACTGAGAAACATTTTCAAGACATTTTTTTTTTAACTCACATGTGGCGACTGGAAAAAAATGTTGGCTGCACCTGGCCTGACAATCTGGGACCACCACCTATCTAAGGCAGTAAGAAACCTTGGAATTACTACGGACTCCAAGTCATCAATGAATGCTTAAAGTGGACAGATTAGGAAGATCGTGATTCATTACTATAAAAACTGCATTGCAACTTTCCCCACCTAGGAATTGAACACAAGGTCCAGGCTACTATCTATTATGTACTGTCTAAAGTTAATTACTCCAGAGGCCTCTATCACGAATCATCATTTATCAACTATTAAAAGACTACAATGGATTCAGAACTTTGCCGCCAGACTTTTCCTACATTTAAAGCCACAAGCCCACACACCCCCGCCTTTAGTGGCTCTACGTTAGTTACCGGTTTCCAGAAGATCCACATTCAAGCTGCTATGTATCTCCCACAAAGCAGTACATGGAACAAAAATGCTTTTCATCAGGAATGAAATCACCAAATGCATTCAACAAAAGAACCTCCGCTCCAGATTGGTGCTTCGCCTCAAAACCCCAACATATAAGAAAAAAAAATGGGTGGTACATCTTTCTCTGTTCAAGCAGCTAAGCTATGGAAATCATTGCCCTCAAACATGGCTCTTTTCTATATAACCACCGTACTTGAACGTACAGCATATTCCTGTGTATTTAAACATGTATAATTTGATTACATGTATTTAGATATGTGCATTTCTTTGTACAAATATATATATTACTTGTGGTTAAACAATATATAGATATTCTTTAGGTCTGCTTAACTAATGTATATATTATGTATAAAATATACAAATGTATTAGTTTATGCTTAAGATGTATATAGATTAACCACACCACATGTGAAAAGTGTTCCCTCAATGATTCTTGCTTAAGATGTATATAGATTAACCACACCACATGTGAAAAGTGTTCCCTCAATGATTCTCAATTCCTCAAAGTAGCCGGTGTGCTGTGTCTTTCAGCAGTGCAGGTGCGTGCATTTATTACACCAATATCTTCTGTAAATTATAACCCGCTAACCCAGATACCATGGATAATAACTGATGTTCTCCATTCATCTTTAAGGATTTTCAACACTGCATTTAATACAAGAATTCAAAGGGTTTCTTGTATTAAAAATAACCTTGTCCTGGTTATTCCGCGACACTAATAACAGCAATACTAGAAATGAAATCTCTCCCTGAATTTTACACACATGACTTCCTGTCTACTGTACAGTCACTTTCTTGTAGCAGACTGCCTACTTGTTGGGGTCTATTACAACTACTGAGCTCGCTGCTTTTCAGCAGGTTTTGGTATTAGAATGCTATCATATCTCAATTATTGGACTGCTTCCAGTTCTACTACATATACAATTGTGTATGCAGGCTTAATCAGTTAAGCTTTGTGGCACTCTTCTAATGTCGGTGCATGAAGAAACACTCTGCCTTTTAAATGTTACAAATCAGTATCAAACGTCAGCCATCGGGATCATCAATGCTCGCTGTAGGACTGAGCCGTGACTAGATACAGATCAATCACCTGCAGAACTGGACGTCTGCACAACCAACTGCACAACCACCGCGGTGCCTGCCGCTTTGTGCATGTAAATGTTAAACATGCACTTTTAACATTGCGGCGGGTGCTGCTTGAAGCAGCACCCGCCGCAATGTTAAATATCCAGGATGTGACCGCCAGGGTGGCGGTCACATCCTAATTTGCACGGAGGGACCGCCGCAGCCCATGCGGATGGTCCCTCCACCTCTGGGATGGCGGACGGACGCAAGTCCGTCCGCCATCCTAATCGGCCCCTTAGTTTGGTTAGACTGACCTGTGGCCAGCAGTTGGTTGTGCAGACGTCCAGTTCTGCAGGTGATTGATCTGTATCTAGTCACGGCTCAGTCCTACAGCGAGCATTGATGATCCCGATGGCTGACGTTTGATACTGATTTGAAACATTTAAAAGGCAGAGTGTTTCTTCATGCACCGACATTAGAAGAGTGCCACAAAGCTTAACTGATTAAGCCTGCATACACAATTGTATATGTAGTAGAACTGGAAGCAGTCCAATAATTGAGATATGATAGCATTCTAATACCAAAACCTGCTGAAAAGCAGCGAGCTCAGTAGTTGTAATAGACCCCAACAAGTAGGCAGTCTGCTACAAGAAAGTGACTGTACAGTAGACAGGAAGTAGTGTGTAAAATTCAGGTAGAGATTTCATTTCTAGTATTGCTGTTATTAGCGTCGCGGAATAACCAGGACAAGGTTATTTTTAATACAAGAAACCCTTTGAATTCTTGTATTAAATGCAGTGTTGAAAATCCTTAAAGATGAATGGAGAACATCAGTTATTATCCATGGTATCTGGGTTAGCGGGTTATAATTTACAGAAGATATTGGTGTAATAAATGCACGCACCTGCACTGCTGAAAGACACAGCACACCGGCTACTTTGAGGAATTGAGAATCATTGAGGGAACACTTTTCACATGTGGTGTGGTTAATCTATATACATCTTAAGCATAAACTAATAAATTTGTATATTTTATACATAATATATACATTAGTTAAGCAGACCTAAAGAATATCTATATATTGTTTAACCACAAGTAATATATATATTTGTACAAAGAAATGCACATATCTAAATACATGTAATCAAATTATACATGTTTAAATACACAGGAATATGCTGTACGTTCAAGTACGGTGGTTATATAGAAAAGAGCCATGTTTGAGGGCAATGATTTCCATAGCTTAGCTGCTTGAACAGAGAAAGATGTACCACCCATTTTTTTTCCTTATATGTTGGGGTTTTGAGGCGAAGCACCAATCTGGGGCGGAGGTTCTTTTGTTGAATGCATTTGGTGATTTCATTCCTGATGAAAAGCATTTTTGTTCCATGTACTGCTTTGTGGGAGATACATAGCAGCTTGAATGTGGATCTTCTGGAAACCGGTAACTAACGTAGAGCCACTAAAGGCGGGGGTGTGTGGGCTTGTGGCTTTAAATGTAGGAAAAGTCTGGCGGCAAAGTTCTGAATCCATTGTAGTCTTTTAATAGTTGATAAATGATGATTCGTGATAGAGGCCTCTGGAGTAATTAACTTTAGACAGTACATAATAGATAGTAGCCTGGACCTTGTGTTCAATTCCTAGGTGGGGAAAGTTGCAATGCAGTTTTTATAGTAATGAATCACGATCTTCCTAATCTGTCCACTTTAAGCATTTATTGATGACTTGGAGTCCGTAGTAATTCCAAGGTTTCTTACTGCCTTAGATAGGTGGTGGTCCCAGATTGTCAGGCCAGGTGCAGCCAACATTTTTTTCCAGTCGCCACATGTGAGTTAAAAAAATGTTTTTCTTGAAAATGTTTCTCAGTAGACCGCTTATACAGGAGGTAAATACAGCTTTACATGTCACCTTTTAGCAATGAAAATTACAACCGGTCTAAATCACATTTGAGTTATCTTCAGGATGGTGCTTGCACGGCCAGTGCACAATTTGGAAAATGGACATCATTGTCAGGCACAAAACAGAGGAACTCCCCTGCTGCTTCCAGTAGCACACCCTCTGATTAGTAACCCTTGAAAGCACTCCACACCTTTTCTCACTTTTTAGGGTATCCCGACTTTGATAAACCATCGATTCTGCTCTCTGACTTCAGTCGACGCCCGATTCACAATCTTCAATGCTGGGGGGAATACTTTGACCCCATGACCTTGCTATATTGCGCTTTGCAACCCTGCCGCCAGCGCTAACCAAATCTTCGGGTGTGTCGACCAGGTTTCCTCACCTGACACCATCCGGAGGAGCCCTTTTGCATCTAGGGGCATAGGTAAAGACAGAACACTGGACATTTCCGGCACAACCTTACGCAAAAGTCTTGTATCAGCGGAAACTCCCATAGGATTTGAAAAAAGGTGCCCTCTTGGTTACATCCCTGGAGGCATAGTAGCGTGTCCGCTCTACCTATTTTGTGCAAGAGGGTTCTTGAAAAGTAAGACCAATGTACAATCCTAAAATGGACCAGTCGGAATCTTGTTCTAATGACTATCTCAAGTGCTCTGGATAGCCTCTACCCATTCTTTGTCATCAATGTCGCCCAAGTCATCTGTCCATGTTTCTCTCAGTGCTCCCAATATGTTGAGAGATTTTAATCAGTTTTTTATAGATAGTGGATATTGCTTTTTCAGTGATGGGCTCCGTGACCAAACGGTCCTCCAGAGCTGATACTTCTGGGAACTGTTCTCCCTTGAGAATGTGGCTCCGCAGGGTGTGTCCCAGCCAGAGGAATCGATTGTACTCTGACTCCGCCATCCTGAATTCCTGGCGAAGGGTCTCGAATCATATCGTGACCTGGCTCCTCCAAATTTAGCTCATATGTTCTATCACAATCCATGCCCACCCGGAGAAGCCCCCCAATTCCCCAATCTCATGAAACATGTCACTATGCCACAGAGGCGTCGGGTAGGTGAGTCTGCCAGTCCAGGCCAAATTGCTCTGCACCTCTCGTGCAGAGCAATTTGGCAGCTAAAACCTGGAACTCACTTCCCACTTACCTTCGCCTTACCCAGAACCACCTAGCATTCAGAAAGCAACTTAAAACGTGGATATTCGACAAGTAATTCCCCACCCCCCCTCAAGCGCCTTGAGACCCTCTGGGTATGTAGTGCGCTATACAAATTCTCTGACTTGACTTGACTTGACTCTCGTCACACTTTGACCCCTTGCTTTGGCAAGACCCGTTCTCTTTTCTTGCTTCAGAGAATCACCTTGTGTCCTCCATACCTGGCATCTTGATCAACTCAATATGCCAGCTCTTGCCTATCCAAAAAGGCCCAGTCCTTAAACGCTAGCAATTCCGCCACTCAATAGTATTTCTTTAACGCTAGCAATTCCGCCACTCAATAGTATTTCTTTATATCTGGGATGGCCATCCCACCGTCATAAACACCCCAGTGTAGTTTACTTAAAGCAATACTTGGGGTGCCACCCACATGCGAGTATTTCAGTTTTGGAAACATTCAGTATGAGATGGCTCTGTCATCCACTGATCAAAGACTCTTTGCAACTGAAGATTTTTTGAGTTTTCAATGTCTTTGTGGCTTTCCAGTTTAAGGAGTATTTGCGTGTAATCTGCATAGTTATAGCATGTGAGCTGAAATTAAGTGATCGTTGCCGGTAATGACCTCATGTAGATATTGAAAAGCAGGGGTGAGATAATAGAGCCTTGAGGAATCCCTGCTTTTTAAAGTAGATTTTGGATGAGATAGGCGGAGTATGGCTGACGTGCTCTGTTTTGAGGGAAGAATGTGATCCAGTCGAGTGCAGCCCCTCTATGCTGGCTTCATAGATCTTTGGATTACAGTGTCATGGTCAACTAGGTTGAAGGCAGGTGAGAGGGCCTAGAGAAGTAGTGCTGCAATCCTGTTCCGGTCTACTGTGTTTTTAAGGTCGTCCAGATAGTGATGAGGGCAGATTGTGTGCCTCTTCCTGGGTGGAATCCTGTTTGGAAGTAGGAAAGTATGGTTATCTTCAATTAATTGTGATATCTGGGTGAATAGTGTTCTTTCTGTTAGTTTGCTCAGAAAGCCAAATTTGTAATTGGTCTGTAGTTGTTGGGGTTGTGTGGGTCCAAGTTTGTTTTCTTTCTAATGGGATTATGTATGCCTTTTTAAAGTCTTCTGGAAAGATTCATGTTGTTCATTATTGATGATGATTCTTACTGGTGTAGCAGAAGAGGTAGTTAAAAGAATGTTCTTGAAGATTTGTGATGGAGAATAGTCAGAAGAGCAGCCAGCTGGCCTGCTTGTTTTGAGAAGAAACAGAAATGTACTTTGTGATAGTTGTTTGAAGGAACACAGAGGTTTGGCTAGCCTGCTCTTGGAGGGGAGGGGCTGGGTTGGTGCTAGTGGTTTTCCTTTGTTTTGAAGTAGAAGTCCAACATGACTGTTTTGGTTCTGTAATGATTTTCCAGTTAGTCAGTAAATTCCTGAGCAATGAGAAGTTCCTTCTGAGCATTTAGATTTGCGAAATTCTGTGAGAATTGTATACGATTCTTTATTTGCATATTTAACATTTTGAATGTTGTCTGAATAAAACCTCTTTAGTTTTTTTGATTGTTGACTTGTATATTCTATTGCGTTTGTGTAGGGGAAGTTTGTCATGATTGCTATTTGTTTTGAGCCAGATGCATTCAGCTTTGCAATTTATTGTTGTATCTCTTTTAATTCTGCATTTCTTCAAGATGCTTGTTTGCTTTTGTCATGTTTATTGTTCTTAGTGGTATTAGGATATCAAAACCTTCCTGGAGCACTTCCTAAAGTTTTTTAACTGAATTTGTGTCTAGATCAGTGTTGAATGTTAGTTGTGTTTCTAAGTACTCAAAATTGAGTTTGGTCAATGGGTGGATGCATGCAAGGTGGCATTGGGTGTGTTGATTTGCGGTGTGCTGTGTTGGAAAATTACAAAATCTGACCATGTGACTTGAGTAATCCTTTCAAAGGTTTTGGATTTGCAAAAATGACATTTAGGATTTGTCTAGAGATTTGTGGACGATCTGATTTAGGTTCAGTGTGTCTTTGCCAGGGATAATAGTTTTTGGATGTGGCATATTGGGTTTGTCTAACCATATATTTTTTTCAATTCCCTGAATTTAACAGGATTACTATTCAATATGGAATGTGCCACTTATTTGAAAAAGGATTGTGAAATCGCAAGCACTCAGTTTTATTGTCTCATTTATTGTGGCGCCCAACGCACTCTCCCTTTCAATTCAGTCTGCTGTTACCACTAAAACAAAAACAGTAATAAACACAAATATTTCAATTATTGTGTCCACACATCAATTTTATTATAGCAGCCGTGGTAAAAAAAAATATTACAAAGTGCCCCCAACCCCCTCAACAAGAAGGCAAGTTTTTCTTTCGTGTGCTGTCGCTTTAAAACCAGATGAAGAGAGGTTTCAGGAAGTAGAGCCTGGGCTTTTGCAGATAAGAAACAAAACTTCCGCGCCCTTGTTGATGTCAATGGACGAAGAAAAGAAGAGAACTGACTGCTACGCTCAGTAAGTTTTTCCGTATTTGAAAGATTGATCACAGAGAGAAACATTGCTGGCATATTGTCACCCCGAGCGGGATGGGTATGCTCAGACGTGAGTCCCATGCTCTCCACACCACTTGAGTCAAGCTATCCAGGCTGATGAAGGCTGATAGCCAGAAACTGGTCCTTGGATGCTTGATTCCGGTCCAGGAAAGACATGGCTTGGCAGTTCGGGCTGGACTGTTCCCATGAAGCATAGGGTCAAGGCTGATGTGCATATGGCCATGTCTGACCTGGGGTGGTGTGGAGTGCAAAAAAACGATGGATTTAGGCCCAGATTTCTGTACTGGGTGAATGTATGACACTGTTCTGCATTCTGTCCATCAAATTTGTTGTTTTTGCACCTGGTTTTAAACAATACACAGTCCACAGGCTGCAGCTTGAGTTTGCTTGTAGGTAATGCGGCTGCACTCCGTGTGACACTAAAACCTGCGTTGCGTGTACATGCATCTTTTCAGGTCTACAACATTGTGCACAGATGAATTAGTCTAAATGTCAACATAAGATTTTTGGGAAATACTCCATGCGGCAGCGGGCGGTGAAGAACTCTGGGCCACTGACAAGATGCTTCATGTGTGTAAACGCAGCATCGACCACCACTTGTAACTCAAAAGTAGCCAATTACGCACCCCATCTCTAAGCAGCAATAGAAAACATGACCGGAGGGGTGAGGAAGAGCAGGAGTAATGTCAACACCGCCTCCCTATGACTGAGGAGTGGAAGAAGATCTGAGGGAGAGTGTGTGATTCTGCTCTTGAACTGTGACCAGGATACTCCTATAAACAAGCATTGGCTGCGCGCCCATGAAAGTAACACGGCCGCGCTACCATAAAAGCGAAAGTGATGGCAGGGACACGCTCTGTGGTGGGGGAGGGGCCGAGCGAGGCTCTTGGAAGAGCAAGGCATAATGAGCCATTAAAGCCACATGGCGGCTGCGCACGTGCTCGTGAACGCAATCGATAGGCCAGCCAAACTTTGTGGTAGCACTATTTAAAGCCCCTACTAAATGTTTCTCAGAGCAGTGCATGCGCTGGCTCAGCGAGACCTAAAAATTACAGGTCCTCTGTTAGCTGTGGTTTGCTGTATTCAGGCATCTAAATAGATGACGATTTTTCCCATTTATGACTCGATTCTGAGTTAGCTGGTTGCATTGTGTACAAAAAACACTCCAGGACTAATCATTTGTGCACAGTATCTGGTGCACTTTCACGCCATGATAACGTTTGCAAAAGTATTGAGAAGAACTGTAGAAAAGTATTTTTTGACAACTTTTGAGCACGATATTACCTGTAACACACACTTATGCTTGAGCAATCTTCTCCAGGTGGGACTTGGAAGATATTACCTCCGCGAAAATATCTGTGCTCATCCTGTAAATTGGCACTCGTTCAAACTTCTCGCAGAAAGTGTTGGGCGTTCCGCAGATTTCAAAAACTTTGAGGACCTGTGTGTAATTCCATGAAGTGGAAATAATCATGCCTCTTTGTCATTAAACGGCCTTGCTTAACTGTTTACACAACTGTTCTAAAAGCAGCAGTTGTTTCGAGAGAGCTCAGATTTCAGAAGAATCTCGAATGTCCTGTAATATGAACACAGGTAAACTTTAGCTCAACTAAAACCACTATTATAATATAAACGGGAATAAATGAGAATGATCTTTTTCCTGCAAAAAGTGTATACAGTAGGCCTTGTTTCTACAGAGTCCAATATTGGATGTGTTCCACTCAAACTAGTCTTGCGTGCTTCCATGCGAAACAAAAGTATTATTTGGTGACTATCCTTAAATAGGGTCTGAATTTATGTAATGTACTTTCTTATGAAATCACTGTACCGTTCAAAGCGCTGGACTTGGTATTTGATGAATGTTAAAATGTCAACATAGATAATGGTGGCCCAGAATGTGGTGATGCATAATTTGCCCCATGCTGCACAGTGTGCCTCACCTTCAAGGCGGCATACTTTTGACCATTTGCAGAATAGTGGTTGCAATTTGCACACTGACGTTTTGTGTTGTGGCCTGCAAGTGATAGCAGACCACCATTCTTGTGATTGCATTCTCTAAAGGGCAAGTTTTTTCATTTTTTTTTTAAAGCGGCCCTAGTTTTTTAACGAACTGGTGCGTCTTTAAAAAAAACAAGTTCCCATTTTGGAAAGCAGGTGGGGGTGGTAGCAGGCGGTGGTCCAAAGTACCACTGCCTACTGCTCCCCCTGATGCTGCAACATGATTCTCATAGTAGGACGAGCGACGAGTCCCAAGAGGCCGCTTTGTGAATCAGTAACCACCTCCTTTGAGGAATCGGTAACTGTTTGCGTCCAGACATGCTGTTGCAGACCATTGACTAATACCATTACAAGTCGCAATTTGTAAGGAATACCCTTGCCAGGCCCCACACAAATTATAATTCTGTATGGATCACAAAACCTATTTTATGAGTACAAGCCTTAAAACTTTACAGACCCGTAAAATGAGTTCGGTACATTGGGAATGGACGTTTTGCCCTCACAAACCCTGTGTGATTTGCCAATCTTAGGCTATGCGATCGCAGAATTTTTAGTACCTCTGGACTTTTTCCTTAATCGCTGTCTAGCTATATATAAATTTAACTACAATACCAAATAAGATAGGTGGACCTGCGAATAAACATAGTGTTTGCATTTACACCTTCCAAGCCATAGTTCTGGTCCACAATCTAATCTACTTTTATGAGCCTTTGTGCGTATCATGTGAGAGGACAGGCCTGGGTGTGTTATTTCAACACTCGGCCCTGTCGCCGCCCACGCCACGGGCGATAACGTCAGCATGTGGTGCAATGCTAAACCAGAGCAAGCGCGGCTTGCAGATGTGTTAATGTGTAACGTGACCACGTACGAGAAGCATCCGAGAGTTGCATTGGCTATACCTTTAATGGGGCAATTGATCTGTCAACTCATGAGTACATTCAGGGCTTTAAATGGGATGAAAAAACGTGGGGGCTCTGCGGCCGAAGTAATTTAGGGCGTGGCTTAAAAACACCAAAACTGAAAACCTGGACTAGGCATAGTTTGCCGCCCGACTGGTATTTTGCAGATTCTGTCATTGCATCCAGATATATGATACAACATGACAGGACTATGGGCTTTGTCAGTGGTTGTTAGTTGCATACAAATAAGCAACAACAATAGCTTCATTGTATATAATATTGAAAACGCTTCCGTTCTGAACTGATGAGACTATGAAAGAACTAAACGAGTCTCTGAGATTGCATCAAAGGCTCCGAGCAGTGGTACTGCTGCAGAGTTAAGATTTTCCCCCACTGTGAGGTTAAGGGCAACAATGGAGAGCTAGATAGGGACCTGTCTCGGCTCCTGCTTTTAAGGACACTGCCCAGTGCCCACTTAAAACCTTCTCAACATGACGATGTCGTAAGAGCGCACAGGAGAGGCAGTGATTACGAAAACAAAGACAACGGATAATAGCATTTCAGCAATGACGCGTGTAACGGAGATCCGGAATTCAGCGATAAGATTATATTCAGACTTTTTTTGACCTAAGCATCAAACGTTGACCTCCCAGAATTGTTGTTAAAATTATAGTTGTGTGCTGTCCTATGGGTAACGCATATTTGTCACATCGAGGTGGACTTGGTTGTGAGCCAGACCGTCTGTGCACGTGCAGGAGGGAATTAAAGCTGGATATATCACATACGTGAGATAGCTCAGAGGCTGACTTTGATACTAGGTGTTGGCTGCTTTTCCGTTCATTTGCTCACACTTGCGACATCTTCCTTTTAGTGCAACCCTCTGGTAACATTAAGTGTCTGTTAGAGCAGCCCCAGGGCTTAATTTGCCCTGGTGGGTGCCACCAACACCATGTTTGGGGACTGGCACTGATTTTGCCTCTTCAACATTTCAGTTCCCAAGGGCAACAGAGGAAAACACTCAGAATAGAGAAAGAAGCAAGAAGAGAAAGACGGAAACCCAGGCACAAAGTAAGAAAGAAGGAAAGCAACAAGGCTGAGATAAAGGGGCAAGTGGTGGATTAAAGAGGGTCTGACACCCCACCTTCGATTCATGTTCGGCGCTTGGACATTTACTAGCACGGGCCTCGGGCTTCTGAGCAGAACTTTGGTTACCAGCATTGCATCTTTTACAAATGAAGCACTGCAGCTCTCTGGAAACATTTCGTCACTCTTTTTGAACTAATTGTTGGAATTTTTTGCTTCCAATGACTATGGGCCCGATTACGATGCCCGTAGGATGAGCGTCCGACCAGCATCGCTGGGGTAAAGGGACTGGCCGAAAGGTAGTCTACAATCCCGACCCCCAAATTAGGCTCCACTCGCTGTAGAGGCGGTCGTAAACATGCCTTTTTGCATTGAGGCTTGTGCTGCGGCCCTTTTCCAGGCCGCCGCACAAGTCCCAATGCTAAAAAGCATGTTTATAAACATCCTTGCACCCTGTGGCAGGCACCATGCAATGCCTGCCACACAATTCAGGGATAGTTAGGGGGTACCACTGCGGAGGGCCACGGGGGACAGGGGCCCTGCTGGGGGCCCCAATACAGCCTTTCCGCCAGTCTTTTCATGTCAGAAGAACCAACATGACTGGTGGAAAGGTGGATCGTAATACCCACGGTGGTGCCTGAGAAGACACTACCTCCATTGTGGAGAATGTGATCCGACAGACGGTTTCAGACAGGCTCAAGGAACACGTCGGGCAGTCGGTCGGTCCCTGGAGCAATGCGGTCCGACTGATTGCATCGTAATATGGCGGTCTGGCCGCAGATATATATGTAGATGGGACCGACACTGATGGCACGTCGGAGTTTGTCTCACCGACATCGTAATAGGCCCCTGTTTGTTTGGATCAAGGTGGTCTTGTAAACACTTGGTTTTGCGAAGTGGATGGGCATCAAGCAGGTCATTACTAACAGGAGAATGCGCATGAGTAGATTGTCTGGTTGCTTTGGTTACCTGTACAGACTCTCAAGTATCTGTTTATCAGCATGACATGAGTCCTTCAAGTGCCTGCTGGTCCTTGAGAAGGAGTCTGTTTGTACCTCAGCCTCAACCTCAGGTGGTTGTTACATAGCTGCTAGTATCCGCCGGCCGTCTGCTGTGACCGGCCGATGAGAGGGAACTTAGGCTACGTTGCCGTATCAGAGAACACAAAGAATTCTATCGGAGGACGGAAGGCACATCAACAACTACCGCCCCATTTCACTGCTCCCCAAGCCCGCAAAAGTGCTGGAGAAAGCGGTACAGGAGCAGCTGTCTGAATACCTAGAAGTTAACCATCTCCTCCATGATACACAGTCGGGATTTAGACCGGATTTTAGCACGGAATCAGCACTGCTGGAGGTGTCAATCTATTCGCGAGTGTATGGATAGGGGCGAGGAGGCCATGTTGGTCCTCCTCGACCTATCCGCAGCATTCAACACCATCTCACATGACACTCTACTGATTCGCCTACAGGAGGTGGGTGTAGGAGGAACTCCCCTGGCTTGGGTGAAATCTTTCTTGTCTGACAGATTTCAACAGGTCTCCCTTGGACCCTTTGTCTCCTCCAAGAAACCACTGAGATGGGGAGTACCACAGGGATCTGCCCTCAGTCCCCTTTTATTTAATGTATACCTGAGGCCATTGGCGGAGTTAGTTGAGGCATGGGGCGTCAGAGTGATCTCCTATGCTGATGATACTCAGCTTGTGTTTTCTTTTAGGGATCACTCTGACAGCGCCATGGCTCACTTCCGCCACTGTCTGGTTAACATCGCCTCATGGATGTCCACCAACAATTTAAAATTGAACACCGACAAAACTGAGGTGCTATTTTTTAATCAAAAATCTCCTATCCCCTCCAACATTTGGTGGCCCTCTCAACTCAATCCTCCCCCTGTACCTGTGCAAGCTGCTCGTAACTTGGGTTTCCAATTTGACACAGCACTGTCCTGTAAAACCCAAATTACTAAGGTTTCATCAGCCTGTTTTGGTAAACTCCGAATGATTAAAAAAATCATTCCTTTCATACCTCTCGAGTCCCGCAGAGCTGTTGTACATGCTCTAATTACATCCCACCTGGATTACTCCAACAGCCTTTATGTTGGCGCCCCTGCATATCTTATTAATCGGCTGCAACTTGTGCAGAATTCAGCAGCCCGGCTGATATGCAACATCCCTTATCGCCACTCGATTTCACCCTACTTAGCCAAACTCCACTGGCTACCTGTGAGATATCGCATTCAGTTTAAGGCTTTAGTTCTTGCCTTTAGAGCTCTTAATGACCGTGGCCCGGCATTTTTAAGGCATAGAATCAGACGATCTCTTGCCACGAGGGACTTAAGATCCAACCATCTTGGACTTATGTTCTGCCCTCGCTTTCGTCTGACCCGTACAGGCGGTAGAGCATTCGTCGTGGCCACTTCTAGATTGTGGAATGCCCTTCCAGTAGAACTCAGACTTCTTTCATCCGAGGCTGCTTTTCGCAGGAAACTCAAAACCTGGTTTTTCTCTCAGATTTAGCCTGCAGGAACTCTCTACTGTACCCTTTGGGACCTCACATGCTGTTAGCGCCGGGACACCCCCGTTGGGGGTAGCTGTATGCGCTTTACAAATGACTAAATAAATAAATAAAGGCACATAAAACTTTCCTCTCGAATGCGGACCGTGATTTACGATACCTTGTTTGCCTTTCATCTCACGATTGACTGAAACCCGAAGCCGCCATCCGTGTGAGACCGACTCTTAATTGTGGAAGTAACATATGTTCGCATCAGATGCGCATCTTTAGACTGACTGGAATCCGAAATCCCTTCCGTGTGAGACCGATCCTTAATTCTGAGAGGAACTGTCGTTCACAGCAGACTCCGAGTGTTTCAAGGCCTATCAGCACGGACTAGTGACCACCTGAACTACATCCTGGTGGATCCATAAACGTCGGCCTAGATTGGTCACTGGTATATATTGCCCATTTGTGTTGTCTTCCCCCCACCTCGGCGTGAGAGCCCTGACGATGGTGCGCCCGTAGATCTGGGCCTTGCACTGAAACGCGCGTCGGCGTTACTTGAACGTGGGATCCTGTGTTATCAATCTGGAATTTCCTGGCTGTGTGCCACGGAGATCCTACAGGGTCCCTTTCTCATATCACTCTGAGGATTGTATTGAGGAATGCATCCAGAACGCCTCCGCCCGACTCATCCTGGACATCCCCCGACGCAGCCACATCTCCGGCCATCTGAGGGACCTGCACTGGCTCCCCGTCAACAAGAGGATCACGTTCAGGCTCCTCACCCACGCACACAAGTCTCTCCACGACCTGGGCCCCAAGTACCTCAACGACCGCCTGACATTCTACACGCCCACCCGCCAGCTACGATCCACCAGCCTCGCCCTCGCCGCCGTACCACGCATCCGAAGAGCTACCGCTGGAGGCAGATCCTTCTCCTACCTGGCGGCCAAGACCTGGAACTCCCTCCCCACCCACCTTCGGCTGACCCAGGACCATCTCGCCTTCAGGAGACAACTCAAGACCTGACTGTTCGAGCAGTAACGGACCCCCCCCCCCAAGCGCCTTGAGACCCTTCCGGGTGAGTAGTGCGCTATACAAGTGTTATGATTGATTGATTGATTGATTGATTGATTGAATGTGTATGAGGTTTGGTATATCTGTGGATGTATGTTTGTGACTGAACGAGCTTTGAGTATGTATCCGAGAGGTTGGTGTGGGGATACGATTTGATGTATATTTATTGATGTTATGTCCTTGTAATTATTTATTTTGTATGATGCTATTTAATGTTTTGAACAAAAAACATATAAACTAAATAAGGAAAAGAAAAAAATGATGGTTGTTATTCTTCTCCCTCTGTGACCCCTCTGTCACCCCTTGGTGAGCTCCTGGTTGTACTTTAAAGTAAGTGGACTCTCCTAGAGCCATTGTCTAATTCATTTGGGTGGACTTTTTTCTTTACAGTAGTGTACCTCAGCCTCAGACAGTTAAATATTTCAGTCGCCTCAGGATTATTTAGTGGTGAAGTGGAATGGGAACCAGACTGTGATGTCCCTGCTCAACTCCCTGTTAGAGCCCGTATAGGGGCTTGTGAAAACTGAATACGCCCCATACGTGCATAAACAACAAACCCACAGAATGCTGTGTTTGCACTAGGAACATTTGAAGACTAGTGCTGATTCAGGAAGAGAGAGAAAGCAATTCAGATGACTGCAAAAAATATTTTACTTTCTAAATTGAGAGAGAATGAGAAGGAATCTTCCATTGCAGGTTCCAATCTCCCTGGCGCCCCCGACCTGACTTGGCATGGGCTATGTATGCCCTTCTCTAGGGGGCCAAAGTAAAGTATCCATTTAATGAGACTGCACTGGTAGGGAGGGCGTCAAGAGAAATTGAGGCCGTGCCTATCACAATCAAACTAAATGGACAAGTTAGGGTGTTGGTTTGTGTGAATCAAACTAAATGGACAAGTTAGGGTGTTGGTTTGTGTGGCTGTAATATGTCATGTGGGGCTGTGCATTTTGATGGCTACTGCCGGACATATGGTGGCTACATCTTGAAAGGTGGGCCAGCCACTGGGCAAATGATAGCTATTTCTTGGTCAATGAAGCCATTACTGGGCATATGGTAAGATTTTTTTTTTGTAAAGAGATGCAATTCTGTCTTCCTTAGATAGCATATGATTGCCTTTTTGTATAACATGGCAATACATCAGTTTAGGAGCCAGTGCCACGTGTATGATGGCTAGGCAATATAATATAGTCACAGTGTGTGACTTTGTCAGTGCTTATTTATGCAGGCTGCACTGTCAGTCTTGTTGTCTGTGGTTTTGGAAGGATTCCCATGATTTAGTTTTTGCCGCTGGACATTTGAGCCTGTCACAGGGCTTGCAGTGAAGTTAACTGAAATATGAGGGGAGTGCCTGTAATGTGATGGCTAAACACAAAGCATACCCAAGCACACCATTGATATTATTTTTAAGCAGGAGGGCGTAAAGGTATTTCTTCAGACTGATATACAATCTCTTTCTCCCGCCCTGTATCCTATGCACATATAGGTATCTTGATGAAGTTCACAATAGAAAACAGATAGTCCAATCAAATCTTCTGTCTTGAGGTCTGTTTAATTTCCACAATTCACAAGAAGAACCATAACAGCCGACGCGCATTTCGCCCTCAGGGCTTTTTCAAGGCTTCGCGTGGTCACTCCAAGACCAATTGGTAGTAGAATCCGCACAGAACTGTATCTCCTGAATGTAACCAGCAATTCGACTGTGTCAAAAAAACGTACTTCTAGTTCAACAATAGCTGTTCATCCCTTTAAATACGGTCATGAAAATATCATCTCTTCACTAGGCGAAATGTTCGAGGTGTAACATAATTTTTCGTTATTAACTTGATAGTAAAGCCTCATCATGTGTGGCATCAAGTTCACGTTGGATTTTGATTGATCCCCACCGTCTTCTTGTCTTAATGACCGTTATCCATAGCTTCACCGCCAAGTCGGCGCTGCAAGTTTTGTTTGTACCTAATGTGATGGCTGTACTGGGCAGTGCAAGGCTGTGCCTCGCACATTAGAATGTACCCAGCATTTGATGGCTATGTCTTGTCATATGAGACTGTACCTTGGCAAATTATGTTTAGGTCATATTGTTACTGTGATTGGGTACATGGGCTGCACCTGGCAAAAAAATAAACTCTAAACGATTGACTTAGTCATTGCTTTTACACATAGCTCCTTTGCCAGAGACTGGCTGCTTTGTATTGCTGTGCTGCAGTAAACCGCAAACTTAATTTCCTTTATTGTGCTGTTTGCGGAAGGGCAGCGTGTATGGATGTTATTCGAGTCGGTGGCCTGCAGTTTTCAAAGTCTTTCCCACAGCAGTTGCATTGATCCCCTTTGCAATTTTATCAGCTGCATAGGCCAGGAAAGTAGCAGAAGGAATGTGCTTTGTCACTTCCTGTTTTTTGTTTTAAGGAAGCATTGGCCATTTATCTGCAGTCATTGGAAGCAAAGTAGTTGCTGATGAGGACAGCAAGAGGATGAAGACTCTTTGATACAGATGTTTGGTTTTTGTATTGTTTTGTATTCATGCCTGTTCTGCTGTTTGAGCAAGCGCACCCCATTTAGGGGTTTATGAGGTTAGACCGGGGGGGGGGGGGGCATGGATCCCTATTCCTTCTATGCTCTTGTGACTCTATGTCTGAAGGCTGTTGTTTGTGGAATCACACAGGTGCCCGGCTGAGTACTTCCTGACCTCTTGATGTGTGCAAGAGTTCACTAGGCGCTGGGGGCAGGGAAGACAGGAAGTTGGTGGCTTGAACTTTGCATCAAGGTTGGCTGACATCGCGGGAAGGAAGGGGTTATTTAGACAGGGATCATCTTGTTCTTTGCATTTTCCTTCCCGATATATCGCAGACCAGAAGGCCTGTCATGACTTACTCCCCACCCTCCCAGTCCCCAGGCATGTGAGTGAATTGCGCAGTGGTGGTTGGGAGTTGCAAGTGTATCTTATTGTGGGATATAGGCCAATAGCAGCAGGCAATTACAAAATAATCCTATCTACAGTGATGGAACGCTCTCAATTCGATTAAGGAAAAGGAGGCTAGGATTATGCTTTAAACTTTCTTCTTAATTAGCGCAGCAACCCAACATATATGATAGAGCAAAACATTAGACACAAGGGACTTCAAATCCTGTGAGTCCAAGCAAAAGTTTGTAAAAGTCAACCAATCTGGTAAGTCGGGCACCAAAGAACAACGTCCCACCCAAGGAACAGCCCTTGATCATTCTTTGTGTGATAAAGTCCGCTATGGGATTTTCTGCAATGAAATTGTTGCTTCTGGCAGTGCCTGTCAAAAATTAAAAAAATAATCAACACTCGTTCCACTACAATTAATCCATTCAATTCAATTTGCCATAATCATCAGAATAAAAGGAACCAAAAGTACAGGCACATCTCTTCTACTCTTCGTAAGTGTACACTTGTACAAAAAAAGATATCTTACCCAACGAATAATTCAACCCTGGTACGTAGGGAAAGGATTAACTGGCAAACGTATTTTAGGTGAAATAATCTTCGCCTATGTGTCCTTAGTAGAATTGGAACTTTCCTTCATGGTAGCAAGGAAATTTGTATTGTATGTCTGGAACGGAGGTTCAGATTATGATTGTTTAAATCTTACTTACCACCACTAAAGGCATTTGCATAACCGGCTTAAAATAGAACTTCTTAAAAGTGGAGTTGTGTGACCAGTCTGCCACCTTCAAAATGTCCTCCAAAGTTCCACCCACAGAAAAGCCCGTAACCCTTTCGGTGCTCATGACAGAATGGTTCCGTCATGAGCACCAGTGCTCCTGTGCTCATGATGGGACAATTCTGCCATGATAACTGGGGCACTAAATCCCTCTGCAGCA